>NC_080487.1:13257500-13557500 GCF_030265055.1 Doryrhamphus excisus | reverse complement strand
TTCAAAAAAAACAATTTAGAAGTCAATTTGTGAAAGAATGAAAGTACGGCTGTGTGCTACTTCAAAATGTGCTTTTAGCGGCTAAAAATATGTTCATATGTTCATCACGGCAGCCACTTCCTGTACAGTAATGGCCGCGTGACAGAGAGACGGCAGCCAGCCGAGCAGAAAGCAGCGGTCAGTAAAATAGGTACAAGATTGTCTCACATATCAGGAAATAATTGATGACCTCCCCTTTTTCCCTTTTTTCCTTTTTTCCGCTGTCTTTCTCTCCGTGGGAAATCATTTTCAATCTATGGCTCAGCAGATGAAACAAATGCTGCTGGCTTGCTTTGTCAATTCGGGCTCCTCCGGGTCAAACAAAGCGCCTTCGCCGACCCCCCCCCCCAACTTCCCCCCCACCCCCCCCCCCCCCCCCCCCCCCCCACCCCCGGCTGTCGGGCGAATGTGCTGGGCAGCCATGCTGAAAATGTTCCCTTGTCCTCCACAAAATGATACGAGCGACTTTGTCTTACACCAACGCTTTTGTTGTTTGTCATTGACAAACTTCTTAGAATAATCATAAAAATATGGCGGCCGACGTATTATTTACTTCATATGTTGATTACCAAGGCGGGAAAGAGGAGTACTACGATAAGTTGGAATCTCGAGGGGACGGTTTCAGGGTCCAGGGTCACGGGTGTGCTGGAGCCTATCCCAGCTGGCGGGGTGCACTCTGGACTGTAGGCCAGCCAATCACAGGGCACATATAGACAAACAACCATTCACACTCACATTCATACCTATGGACAATTTGGAGTGGCCAATTAACCTAGCATGTTTTTGGAATGTGTTAGTGTTCTTACACAGAACACTAAACTCATCACACACCAACTTGACACTCAAAAGGTATAATTATGAAACCAGCTCAACCGAATCATTCATTTATTCATTCATTTTCTATCCGCTTATGTCGACATCCCTCGGATTGGCTTACTTTTCGACATAAGCGGATGCCGACATAAGCGAATGTCGACATAAGCGGATGTCGACATAAGCGGATGTCGGCATTACCGGATGTCGACATAAGCGGATATCGACATAAGCGGTTGTCGACACAAGCGGATGTCGACATAAGCGGTTGTCGACACAAGCGGATGTCGACATAAGCGGTTGTCGACATCCGCTTATGTCGACATCCGCTTATGTCGACATAAGCGGTTGTTGACATAAGCAGTTGTCGACATCCGCTTATGTCGACATCCGCTTATGTCGACATAAGCGGTTGTTGACATAAGCAGTTGTCGACATAAGCGGTTGTTGACATAAGCAGTTGTCGACATAAGCGGGTGCCGACATAAGCGAATGTCGACAACCTCTTATGTCGACATCCGGTTATGCCGACATCCGCTTATGTCGACATAAGTGGTTGTCGACATAAGCGGATGTCGACATAAGCGGATGTCGACATACGCGGTTGTCGACATAAGCGGTTGCCGACATAAGCGGTTGTCGACATAAGCGGTTGTCGACATAAGCGGATGTCGACATAAGCGGTTGTCGACATAAGCGGATGTTGACATAAGCGGTTGTCAACATAAGCGATTGTCGACAAGTGGTTGTCGACATAAGCGGATGTCAACATAAGTGATTGTCGACAAGTGGTTGTCGACATAAGCGGATGTCAACATAAGTGGTTGTCGACACAAGCAGATGTCGACATAAGCATGTGTCGACATAAGCGGATGTCGACATAAGCGGTTGTCAACATAAGCGGTTGTCGACAAGCGGTTGTCGACATAAGCGGATATCGACATAAGCGGTTGTCGACACAAGCGGTTGTCGACACAAGCGGATGTCGACATACGCGGTTGTCGACATAAGCGGTTGCCGACATAAGCGGTTGTCGACATAAGCGGTTGTCGACAAGTGGTTGTCGTCATAAGCGGATGTCGACATAAGCGGATGACGACATAATAGAAACTAGACATTGCTTGCGCATTGCCTTGGCTGGGTTAGGAGTGATAATAATGGGTGATTTTTTGTATGAATGACTTTTATCAACATAAAATATAAATTGCATGAAATAATTTTCTCTTATCTATTTTGGAGCAAGCAGCAGATTTGCCTTTTGACACTTTATATGAATAAACGTGCAGCGTCATTTATTGCTCATAGCGTCCACGCTACGCTCATCAACGTCACTGTCTCAGTGTTCAGTGTTTTAATTGAGGGGTGAAACGAGTATGCCACATACACACGGGACACCCCGCCACCCTCTTTCTCAAATCTTCCATGCAGCAGGACCAGGGGGGTGAGGAGGGAGGGGGGCAAGCTCTGAAGGGTCCGCCGCGGGTGGGTGGTGGTGGGTCCTGTCATTGTCGGACATTACCAAGACAATGGAGCCATATGGGGAACAGAAGGATGTCCCACTCGCCTTTTTTTTTTTTGGGTGTGGGGGGGGGGCTTATTATTCCCATCGGTGGTCACTTTGAGGTTACAGTTTTTAGCATAACAAGTGAAGTGGAAGAGGGGGGGGGGTCATTTATTGGCACGGCATAAGGAGGGGAGATTTATGGGCTTTGAACAAAAGTCAACACTCTTGACGTAGCTTTTCCAGAGGGTGGGAGGAGTGGAGGTGGGGGGGGGGGGGTATAATGGTGCGACATGATGTTCATCAAATCAACATTATGTCAGCGCCGCCGCTGGTATTGTCGGCCGCACAAAGGACAAAGCGACGCAACGACAACGCAAACAGCGACGGCGTTCCAAAGTGTGCGAACATCTTGCGTGTGCTAAATTGGAAAATCGGAACGGCGGCGTGACGCCGAGCATCAAAGCGGGACAGGAAGTCATATGGTGAAGTGTTGCTTGAGCTGGTGCATTAATTCCTCTGGAGATGCCGCGGAAGGGAATCTTTGAATCCCGCCAAAGTTCCACCTGAGGCCATTAGCGCACCTCCAGTGTCAATAATTATTCCGCTATCTGCATGTAATGAATTGACCATTCCCATAATCTGTCTCATAATGGCTTTAGGACACCGAAGGGTCCTCTAAAAGAAGATGAGAGCATATTGATCCTCAAGATGAATGCTCTTTAGGATGTTAATAGTCTAATTTGCTTTAATGATTTTTCCCAGCACTTTGCCAGTCAAGGACAGGATAATATACACTTAAAAAGGCATTCCCGGGAAGAAGCGGAGCAACTGGACACTTCCTGCATGAAAATGTAGGCCATCCTGGTGCTATGTTCAGGAGTGGGGGTAAAGAAATGGGGGGATGACCGTATGTCGACATAAGCGGTTGTCGACATAAACGGATGTCGGCATAAGCGGATGTCGACATAAGCGGTTGTCGACATAAGCGGTTGTCGACATAAGCGGATGTCGACATAAGCGGCTGTCGACATAAGTGGTTGTCGACATAAGCGGATGTCGACATAAGCGGATGTCGACATAAGCGGTTGTCGACATAAGCGGTTGTCGACATAAGCGGTTGTCGACAAGCGGTTGTCGACATAAGCGGATGTCGACATAAGCGGTTGTCGACACAAGCGGATGACGACACAAGCGGTTGTCGACACAAGCGGGTGTCGACATAAGCGGATGTCGACATAAGCGGCTGTCGACATAAGCGGTTGTCGACATAAGCGGATGTCGACATAAGCGGATGTCGACATAAGTGGTTGTGGACATAAGCGGATGTCGACATAAGCGGATGTCGACATAAGCGGTTGTCGACATAAGCGGTTGTCGACAAGCGGTTGTCGACATAAGCGGATGTCGACACAAGCGGTTGTCGACACAAGCGGATGACGACACAAGCGGTTGTCGACACAAGCGGGTGTCGACATAAGCGGATGTCGGCATAAGCGGTTGTCGACATAAGCGGATGTCGACATAAGCGGTTGTCGACATAAGCGGATGTCGACATAAGCGGTTGTCGACATAAGCGGATGTCGACATAAGCGGATGTCGACATAAGCGGATGTCGACATAAACGGATGTCGACATAAGTGGTTGTGGACATAAGCGGATGTCGACATAAGCGGATGTCGACATAAGCGGCTGTCGACATAAGCGGTTGTCGACATAAGCGGATGTCGACATAAGCGGATGTCGACATAAGCGGTTGTCGACAAGCGGTTGTCGACATAAGCGGATGTTGACATAAGCGGTTGTCGACACAAGCGGATGTCGACACAAGCGGTTGTCGACACAAGCGGGTGTCGACATAAGCGGATGTCGGCATAAGCGGTTGTCGACATAAGCGGATGTCGACATAAGCGGTTGTCGACATAAGCGGTTGTCGATATAAGCGGATGTCGACATAAGCGGATGTCGACATAATGGAATGAATGCTGATGAATGCTCTTTAGGATGTTAATAGTCTAATTTGCTTTAATGATTTTTCCCAGCACTTTGCCAGTCAAGGACAGGATAATATACACTTAAAAAGGCATTCCCGGGAAGAAGCGGAGCAACTGGACACTTCCTGCATGAAAATGTACGCCATCCTGGTGCTATGTTCAGGAGTGGGGGTAAAGAAACGGGGGGATTTATGATCAAGCCTGCCATTAGTTTATCTTTATTTGCTTCCATCCGAGGTAATTATCCTGAATTAATGCCTTTTGTGGAGCGTCGTGGAAAATAACATTAGCCGTGTTCAATTCCACCATAACCTGCTCGCACCTCATAAGCACAATTGTAATGTTCTTTATTCTTTTTGTGGCGCTCTAAGGCTCATGCGGAACCCACTTGATGACTGGCTTGATGCATCATTCAATTAAATAGCAATTAGCCGGCGCCGTGTGAAATACATGATGGCATTTCACAGTGCAGCCTGCAAGGGCCGTGTCACACTATTTGGGGGTGGGGGAAATATGCCTGGAATTATGACTTGGGATAAATCACGAGTGTGTTTTGCTTTTTCTTTGGATGTGATATCATTACAGAAGTGGTATCGCAAAAATGATGTGGATAGTTTCAAGAAAACTGCAATTTTTTGGTAGTTTTGTAGTTTTATTTTTCTGTGTGTTCTAAACATTCATTCATTCATTTTCTACCGCTTTTTGACGATTAGATGATTTGTAATAAAGATGATACAATGATTTGTATTAGAGACCTCTAGACACAAAATAACACCCCTATATTCACCTTTACATTCATATTACCCAATATAGTAGACATTCATTCATTCATTTTCTACCGCTTATTTATTAGATGATTTGTAATAAAAATGATTACAATGATTTGTATTAGAGTCCTCTAGACACAAAATAACACCCCTATATTCACCTTTACATTCATATTACCCAATATAGTAGACATTCATTCATTCATTTTCTAACGCTTATCCTCACGAGGGTCGCGGGGGTGCTGGAGTCTATCCCATTGTTGTCTACATGGTCACACTATGTATATAAAACCATAAAAGCTTGTTAGTATGTTTTTTTTCCTATTACATGTATTAATTACCTGCCTCATTTTAGCTGTTTGGATATCTTTATAATGCACTAAAAAGAGAAAGCCCTGTGTTTTGTGACGTGATGCTTATGGGTGATGGGCAGTTTCCCTTTAAGATGAGACAAAGGCGGCGTGCTGTGACAATATGAGCCATCAACCGCAAACGACGACGACGACGACTTCCTTGAGATGGAATTCTTCAGCACGTATTCGCCCGCCGCTGACAAACAGCTAAGGCAGGGGTGGGCAAACTTTTTGACTCGCGGGCCGCATTGATTTAATAAAATTGATGGGGGGGGGCAGACTATATACTAATTTACACATGACAGTCCATTTGTACACGTATATTTTTTACACATATTATATATATATATATATATATATATATATATATATATATATATATATATATATATATATATATATATATATATATATATATATTATTACGACCAGTCCAGGGTGTACTCCGCCTCTCGCCCCAAGACAACTGGCATAGGCTCCAGCAACCCCCGCGACCCTTGTGAGGATAAGCGGTAAAAAATGAATGAATTATTATTATTATTATTATTATTACAACCAGTCCAGGGTGTACCCCACCTCTCGCCCCAAGACAGCTGGGATAGGCTCCAGCACCCCCGCGACCTTTGTGAGGATAAGCGGTAAAAATGAATGAATTATTATTATTAGTATTATTATTATTATTATTATTATTTTTATTATTATTATTATTATTATTATTATTATTATTATTATTATGACCAGTCCAGGGTGTACCCCGCCTCTCGCCCCAAGACAGCTGGGATAGGCTCCAGCACCCCCGCGACCTTTGTGAGGATAAGCGGTAAAAATGAATGAATTATTATTAGTATTATTATTATTATTATTATTATGACCAGTCCAGGGTGTACCCCGCCTCTCGCCCCAAGACAACTGGGATAGGCTCCAGCACCCCCGCGACCCTTGTGAGGATAAGCGGTAAAAAATGAATGAATTATTATTATAATTATTATTATTACGACCAGTCCAGGGTGTACCCCACCTCTCGCCCCAAGACAACTGGGATAGGCTCCAGCACCCCCGCGACCTTCGTGAGGATAAGCGGTAAAAATGAATGAATTATTATTATTATTATTATTATTATTATTATTATTATTATTATTATTATTATTATTATTATTATTATTATTATGACCAGTCCAGGGTGTACCCCGCCTCTCGCCCCAAGACAACTGGGATAGGCTCCAGCACCCCCGCGACCTTTGTGAGGATAAGCGGTAAAAATGAATGAATTATTATTAGTATTATTATTATTATTATTATTATGACCAGTCCAGGGTGTACCCCGCCTCTCGCCCCAAGACAACTGGGATAGGCTCCAGCACCCCCGCGACCCTCGTGAGGATAAGCGGTAGAAAATGAATGTATTATTATTATTATTTTAATTATTATTATTATTATTATGTGCTTGTGTCCCTTTTTTCAGGAGCATTTTGTAAACATCAGACCACATCAAATAACGAAATTGATAAAACAGCTACTTCGACCATCAAAAGGTTGGCTCAAGCCATGACGCCAGGTTGTACGTTGAGTTTAAATGAAATACTTTGGAAAGAACAGGCGGGCCATATTCAAACACTTGGCGGGCCGGATGTGGCCCCCGGGCCGTAGTTTGCCCACCCCTGAGCTAAGGAGTACTTTGAGTCTCCTCCCCCACTGCAATTTTTTACATTTTATCATTGAAGTCAATGAGGCAATCTGCAATTGAGAGCGGGATGAGTGTATTCAGAACGCGGTCACACAGCCAATCTCCTACTAAAGAGCAGCGATAATGTAATAATGCCCCGGCGATGTGGCGGGCTGTAATGGTGCTGAACATCTCCCATTCATCCGACACTACCTGATCATTGCTTTAACGGAATAATACATTACGGCGGGAAATGGCTGTAAACCTGCAACTTTTTATCCGGAGGATGTGGACTCCTCGAGGTACTATAACGTCGCCGGATAACGTCCTGTCGCCTCGCAATAAAAGGCACAGCTATCAGGATGAAATGGAAAAGAGATTGAAGTCCTTCTGTCAATGCTTCTTATTTTCTCACCCGGGGGGTGTTTGAATTATTCCGAGAACGGGGGGGGGTGAACTTTTCCCAGCGAAGAACACAAGAAGCGGTTCTGCTCCGGGTATGACTGTAAAGTAGCTTTGATTGAACGCTACTCGACAGGTCTTGTCAATTGCTCCTTCCTTGATAAACGACACTTAGCTGTCTGTCAATAACGGCCCGCCTCCATGTGCTTAAATGGACCCGGGCGCACCAATGTTATGGCCGTTCATTCTACTTAAATGACTCCTCTTTCTTACATAATTACCGAATGACCCCCCCCCGTACTCCTCTACCCCCACCTTTATAAGAAAGTAGCCCCGCAGAGGTCACGGTTAAGGACACGGGAAAGAATATGACAGAGCAAACAAAAGCTTAACGATAATTGAGAAAAGAGAGAGGCGCAAAAAAGGGGTGACATCCACCATTAACCTTATATCGGGCCGTTTTGTAAATCAATGTCACTCACATTTAATAACAAGCGTAATCAAAGAAATTATGCAAATTGAATTTGATGCCTCTTGCATTATGCAAATCCCCAGCCAAATATAACGAGCGCCGACACCTGACCAGCCCCTCGTTGTTAGCGGCGGCGGAGGCAAAACGCTCCGTGTTCGCTATCTTGTTGTTATGATAAAGACATTTGTACTTGGGCTATTTCAAGCTACAGTGGCTGTTATTAAAAAGGTCTCCAGTCAGGCAGGAAATGTTTCGCAGAAATAGAAAAGCAAACAACAGCGAGTCATTCCCCCCCCCCCGCTATTGTATTGTTTTGTATTAGCGGCGGCTTACAAGTGCTCCGTAATAACAAAGTGACTCGCTACATCCGCTGCTAGCAAAATAACTAAATGGTGGGGAACCAAATAGCATGTCACCCGGTGCAGCACATGCAGTATATAAATATGGAGGATGGATGGATGGATGGGAGAAATCGATGCATCTATTTGGAATGATTTTTCGTGGTTGGATTTATCAATAAACTAATTAATCAATCAATCAATCAATCGACTAATTGATTGCATGATTGATTTATTTGATTGATTCATTTACACAATTATGGGGGCTCGTCACTCAATATAACAGTCTGACTCACAGTGTCATCTTACAATAAAGACTAAAATCATCACACAGTAACTTAACACTCAAAACGTAGCTAAGAAATATACAAGTACCAATATGAGTTAAAAAAAATACATATTTTAATATTCAAATGATGTATTTTATCCATTTCATTAGTTATATAGCTACCCATGCGCTGCAATACTGCCTCTGTCCACCAGAGGAGCCCAGAGGTAGGCTGACATCATCGCAGCACTGTGGGAGGCCTAAGCGATTAAATGCTTTGCTGGGATTAAATGCATTATGGGAAAATATTAAAATAGTTGCTTTTCATTTTATTGGTACTTGTATTGTATATTTCTTAGCTACCCTTTGTTTGCTAACTAAGCAGCTTATACATCGAAAATTATGGTATTAATGGTATTTGTAGTTTTTTAACAGAAATATACACATTATATACATTTTAACTATTGTTTTACCAATTAAAATTGTAAATAATAATAATAATAATAATAATAATAATAATAATAATAATAATAATAATAATAATAATGGCGGATGGATGTAGATTTATTGATACATTAATGGATGGTTGGATAGCTATATAGTGGAATCTATTGACGGACAGATGGATTAATGATTTGGTAAATTGACTTATTGATGGCGAATATTGATGACGGATAGCCAACATGACATAAAACGTCATCAATCAATCGTTTTTGGGTAGATGTCGCTATGGAACAGATACCACATAGAAAATGATTAGTTGATCATGTGATGTTGCCATCTACGTATATCTGCCGCTACCTGCAGCATAGATGACTTCTGCCTGTGTGTGTTTTACTCCTTGAGCGAGTAAAATGAGCTTCGATCAGTCCCGGCAGTCGTCCCATCAAGAGGTGGGAGGTTAGTTGGTCGTCACGGCCATCAAGACCCCGGCCCGCACACAAGACGCCTGCCAGAATCAATGCTAATTATGCCGCCATCTGTGCAGGCTTGACACCTGTTCGCTCGCAAGCAACGTAGGAAGACTAAGTCTATGAAGGAGATGACTAACTCCGTGTTGGAGAAACACTTAGTGGCTTTGTTGGATAAGTCAACACAAACGGAAAATGTTTGGGAGTGAAATGTGATTCCGTAATTTAAAGAATAAACACGATCACATGGTTTCAGACTCGATCGGAATCAGACGTTATCGCTCAATCGGGATAAATATGTATACTTATTCTCATTGCATATCATTTAGCAGATCTTTACTACAGAGTGAGACCTCTTCACTCCATACCGCTCCATAACATGACATCACTCGTGGTTTAATGCCATCAAGCAAGCAGAACACAAAAGTCGCCCGACTCCCGAAGTCTGCGGTGTGGAGAATTTGAACGCGGATGACAAAAACCGTGGAATTGCAGAGTCTTAACTTTGGTGGTATGACACAAACCTGCTATGACACCTAAAAAACAAACAATACAGCGATTTTACCCAAGCAAGGAAATCGTTTTTTTTAATTTTTTTTTTTACTTTTTTTTTTATCTACTTTTACAATTTTTATTTTGTGCACACTGGGAAGTAAGAAGGACTTGAACTCATTTAGATTGGACCAACTGTACCTGTTGATTTTTCGACTACCAGGAGAACCAGGATATACATAGGGAGGAGCCACCTGGCGTGGCCCAGCAAGGTGCACTGTATTCGGGTACACTCCCTGAGCAGCCGGTGGGATTCAGGTGGCCGATACGTTTTTTTTTTTTTGTGCTCGATTTTTTTTCCCCCATCATTACGGAGCCATTTTGGTACTAGGACTTCAGATGTCTCCCTCTTAAAGGAAATGTTTGCTATTGGTTGGCGTAGAAGTTATTAGCTAATGTTCATTATTTGTATATGATGTAACAGATTCTGTCGGAAAAAAGAATAAACTTATAGAAGAGACAAAAAAAGTGACTTTAAACTCTTTAATTAAATCGAGTAGAGCAAATAAAGTTGATTCTTTGTTTTGTTCATTTTAATAATTTTTTTAATTTTATCTCGGCCTTTCAATGTTAAGAATTAGGACCTCCTGTTTAATTCATCACACATCATCGTCCCGTCACACAACCGGTATCAGGTAATTTTAAGATGCTTAAGATAAGATAAAACATGCTTACATGCTTTCACTGTTAAGTCCCTAAATACCAGATAACTCTTTGGAATGTTGCCGGATTTTGTGACCAAGTCACTGGTAACGACCCACATTGGTGGGATAATCATGCCCCCCTCGTGTGAGCGTTCATGTCTGTGGAGGAAACTGGAGCACCCGGAGAAAATAGAACAAAAAGGCGCCCCAAAAAATGGATGCTAAGCACAGAATGAAAACCAGAAGCCAACAGTTTGACTTCACCAACTGACTTGCTTGCAAAAGGAAACCGATAAAAAGCTGTTTGTCTGTTTGCTCACCGAGGCCAAGAGGCCCGTCAATGTTTTTTTTTGCGCCCCTTGAAAGAGACCTGCCATTAAGGTGACGTGAGAAACAAATGAGGCCAATTTCTCCTCCAATGTCCCCATCTGATATGTCAATAAAAAGGCCCGGCGGCCGCAGGATGCTCACAGATGGATTTTTCCTGGCAGCCAGACAATCAGTAGAATGCATCCAACTCGCCTTCGATGAGCGTCGGGGTTGTGGGGGGGCGGAAGGGGGGTCCACAAAGATAAAACCGATTGACTAAAGGAGCAACGGTGGATCGGTTTTGGTGAAATATATGATTTAGTGTGGAGGTTTGGAGGAGATAAGGAACACAATGCATGTGAATGATGTTTGCACGTCTCACTGGAAGATTTCTATTTTGCAAAGATATACCGTCTATTCATATTTCATCATTTTTAAGCTTATTGTTTGTCTGCAACAATTGCTTTTCACTTTTTTTCACTTGCATAATACCTTTCAACCTGCAATATTGCAAGGGATTACTGTATTAGAGTCCTCTAGACATGAAATAACACCCCTATAGTCACATTTACATTCATATTACCCAATATAGTAGACATAATAAGACATAATATGCCTTAGTTATAGTACACAGCAATAAACAAAATATAGATGCACTAGCATAGCAGTATTTCCTACTGAAACTTCTGTATTCATAAATCAAATATTTTAGTTAGAGCATAGAAGACCTTTTTACCACCTTATTTTAATCTTAATAGAGCCCTCTAGACATAAAATAACACCCCTATAGTCACCTTTGTACGCATATTACCCAATATAGTAGTATAAAATAAGAGAAAATAATCCTTATTTATAGTACACAGAAATAAACAAAATATAGACGCACTCACATAACAGTGTTGCCTACTGAAACTTATTGAAAATTTGCCGAAAAATAAATCAAATATTTTAGTTAGAGCACAAAAGACCTTTTTATCACCTTCTTTTAATCTTACTAGAGCCCTCTAGACATGAAATAACACCCCTATAGTACCTTTGTACACATATTACCCAAATTAGTAGTATATAATAAGAAAAAATAAGCCTTATTTATAGTACACAGCAATAAACAAAATATAGACGCACTCACAATAACAGTGTTGCCTACTGAAACTTATTGAAATTCTGTATTTATAAATCAAATATTTTAGTCAGATCATAGAAGACCTTTTTATCACCTTCTTTTAACCTTACTAGAGCCCTCTAGACATGAAATAACACCCCTATAGTCACCTTTGTACGCATATTACCCAATATAGTAGTATATAATAAGAGAAAATAAGCCTTATTTATCATACACAGAAATAAACAAAATATAGACGCACTCATATAACAGTGTTGCCTACTGAAACGTATTGAAAATTTGCCGAAAAATAAATCAAATATTTTAGTTAGAGCACAAAAGGCCTTTTTATCACCTTCTTTTAATCTTACTAGAGCCCTCTAGACATGAAATAACACCCCTATAGTCACCTCTGTACACATATTACCCAATATAGTAGTATATAATAAGAGAAAATAAGCCTTAATTATCGTACACAGAAATAAACAAAATATAGACGCACTCACATAACAGTGTTGCCGACTGAAACTTATTGAAAATTTCTTTTCATAAATCAAATATTTTAGTTAGAGCACAGAGGACCTTTTTACCACTTTCTTTTAACCTTATTAGAGCCCTCTAGACATGAAATAACACCCCTATAGTCACCTTTGTACGCATATTACCCAATATAGTAGACATAATCATATGCCGCAGTTTTTGTATGATTTAGTCTTCATGTAAAATGTTCATAAAAAGTTTGCCTCGATTTTTATACACTATTTCCTGTACTGTTTTGCAAAATCGAGCGCCCCAACGAAGCATAGCATGATAAAGATGATGAAATCTGTTGTAAAATTATAAATATTCTCAATGAAATGTATTTTTTGTTAATATTTTGGGGAGTCTGGAAAGGATTGATAGGATTTACATGATTCCCGACTTGTACCTCCGATTAAACATAACAAGGGTTTTCCAGATAAGCGGCCATTTTGTCAATACGTCCTTACCAGAAGCTGACTTTTTGCTTTTTCGTGTCCATCCAAGAGAATCCCAATAACTTATTAAAATATGACTGCCTACTTTCATTATTAAGTTGGCAAGCTGCCACGTTGATCCCATCGTTCTTTATCGCCCTACATGGGAAAATATGGCTAATATGGAGCACGGATCAATTATTTGATCCCTAATGGGGAATAAACGTCAATGGTGATAACGTTTTCCCAAGCAGGCCAGGACCGACGGAGAGAAACGAGAGTAAATCCCAATTAGACGGCGACATTACGAGACCACTTCGCTTTGCCGCGACGAGGCTTTACGTGCGGAATTACGGTATCGTGTGCCGTGGATCGGCGCTCATTACGTATGTCGCTCATAAACGCAAATGTTTTTCAATAAATACCGACGGGGGAACGAGGCTTGGCGCGGTCTGAGTCGCGATGGCGGCATATGTTGAGGTGGTTTGAGTCCTCGGGCTCACGCAATCTGGTCCCATCTCTTCCCGCTTCCGTGATAAATCACGCTAGCTATTTTTCCCATTATGTTAATCAAAACGCTCGCCATATGTATTATTATTATTATTGGAATGAAAGCTCGGTGTCGGAGTGAGAACCCGGAGCTTTAATGGACGGCGTGAGGCGGTTTCGGGATAATCCAACAGCTGCTGTTATTTATACATCTTGTTAGCGTGTTTTTGATGCGCTAGGTGTGCTAATCTGGATTCATTTGGGTCTAAAGTGGTCTCGGACCCTGTACTGGGGGGTACAGGGTCCGAGACTGGGGGGTCCCGTCTTAAATCCCAAGGTTGCTTCTGTCCTTGACTGAAGCCAGACGCTAGTTTAGATCAGGCCGTTTAGCTAACAAAGTCATTGTTATGGTCGTTGTCGTCTCAATTAGCAGGCGGGTGCTAAAACAGTGTCACTGATGTCAACGCGGGACACAAACGTTGCACGTCATAAACCCGAGCTGACGGTGCAGTTTGCCTGAAACAGGACCTGAAGGTTTCGCTAATGGTGCATTCCCAAGCTAGCAATGTTTTATCTTCTGTTATATCTTGTCAGAATAGCTAACTGAAAATACGATATTATGTTAATACGTCGGGTCAGTCGTTGGTGATATCCGAATCGTGATGCGTAAATGATACTGATGTTTGTTTTTCCTGATTTTTGGATTTGCCATCCGCGTACTGATTTTGGCTTCAGCTCTTCTGGATGAATACCGATGATGCTAAGTAGTGGAGATTCTAACCCAGGGCGTTAGCTCTGAAGTCCAGAATTCTAACCACTACTTCACGGTAAACAACCATTCACACTCACATTTGGAGTCGCTAATTAACCTAGCATGTTTTTGGAATTTGGAAGGCTTTTGCTAGAACACCCGGCGAGACGGAGTAAGCTAGTTCACATTTCTAAAAGATACCATTTACCTTACGTTGGTAAATTTCGTAGGGCAAATGTTACTGCCCCCACAGATCAAAATAAAAAATCAAAAACCCAGAAAAACTCCAAAAACTTTGGACTGGGGCAAGCTAGGCGGCTAATGTGGTATCTGTTGTAGCATACACCAATAAATTAAAATGGTCGTCACTACAAATCTACGAATCAAATTGCTTCCTAAACAATTTGGTTTATGGTGTTCAACTCTGTGCGTTAGGGTTAGTGCGTTCATGGCTGAGCTAGTACCCAGTTGCCCGTGTCGCCCTTAAGTGCTCTAGACCGGTATTGCTAGCAAAACTTCTTGCAGTTCAGTTTCAGTAAGTAAATATATGTATATACACTAGGTATGTCCGCAATTTTTTTTGTAAAAAAAAAAAAATCTGCCGATATTGTCCAACCTCAATTTACCGAATACCGATATCAGCCGATATGATAGCAATATGAGTTACATGACATACATATATTTTTTTAATATTGTTTTTCATGATCGGGAAAAATGTGACACCAACAGCAACCGTTATTTTTTTTTTTTTCAACCGGTATTTTTATGCTGATATCGAACCGATAATTATCGGCCATTCTTAATATATACATTTTACTAGATCTATTCTCGGAATGTGTTTTTAAAAGGTTTTCCATGCTTTAATGACAAAAATATCCATTTACTTTATTCACATTGAATCCAAACTAGGGAATGTTTGTCTTATTTTTCACAATATCGGTAATGATACCAACATCAGCCGTTATTTTTTTTTTTTCTACCGGAATTTTTGTGCTGATATCGAACCAATAATTATCGGCCATCTCTAATATATACAATTTCTTAGATCTATTCTCGGAATGTGTATATAAAAGGTTTTCCATGCTTTAATGACAAAAATATCCATAGTGTTTTAACATTGAATCCAAACTAGGGAATGTTTTTCTTATTTTTCACCACAGTGAAATCGGTATCGGTAATGATACCAACATCAACTGTTATTTTTATTTTTTTTCAACCGGTATTTTTGTGCTGATATCGAACCGATAATTATCGGCCATCCTTAATATATACATTTTATTAGATCTATTCTCGGAATGTGTATTTAAAAGGTTTTCCATGCTTTAATGACAAAAATATTGTCTTATTTTTCACAACATTGAAATCGGTATCAGTAATGATACCAACATCAACTGTTATATTTTTTTTTTTTTCAACCGGTATTTTTATGCTGATATCGAACCGATAATTATCGGCCATCTCTAATATATACATTTTATTAGATTGTCGGAATGTCTATTTTTCACAACATTGAAATCGGTATCGGTAATGATACCAACATCAACTGTTATTTTTATTTTTTTTCAACCGGTATTTTTATGCTGATATCGAACCGACAATTATCGGCCATCCCTAATAAATACATTTTATTAGATCGATTCTCGGAATGTGTATTTAAAAGGTTTTCCATGCTTTAATGCCAAAAATGTCCATACATTGAATCCATACATTGTCTTATTTTCACAACAGTGAAATTGGTATCGGTAATGATACCAACATCAACTGTTATTTTTATTTTTTTTCAACCGGAATTTTTATGCTGATATCGAACCGATAATTATCGGCCATCCCTAATATATACATTTTACTAGATCGATTCTCGGAATGTGTATTGAAAAGGTTTTCCATGCTTTAATGACAAAAATATTGTCTTATTTTTCACAACATTGAAATCGGTATCGGTAATGATACCAACATCAACTGTTATTTTTATTTTTTTTTCAACCGGTATTTTTATGCTGATATCGAACCGATAATTATCGGCCATCTCTAATATATACATTTTATTAGATTGTCGGAATGTCTATTTTTCACAACATTGAAATCGGTATCGGTAATGATACCAACATCAACTGTTATTTTTTTTTTTTTCAACCGGAATTTTTATGCTGATATCAAACCGATAATTATCGCCCATCCTTAATATATACATTTTATTAGATCTATTCTCGGAATGTGTATTGAAAAGGTTTTCCATGCTTTAATGCCAAAAATGTCCATACATTGAATCCATACATTGTCTTATTTTTCACAACATTGAAATCGGTATCGGTAATGACGCCAACATCCATCGGACTACTTCCGACTTCTCTAAGCTACCTCAGCATCACGAGCTAACATTTATTTATCCCGGCTGCTCACCTCGTCTTGCCGGCGTCATTAGAACAGCTCGCCGCGTCCCATTGGCCGCCATTAGCTGCGCTATCAGCGCCGCGCAGCAAGATTCCAAGCGGGGGCTATAAATACTCGGCCTGGACCGCATGCTGGCGAGGACATCATGTCTCAGACACAGCTTAATGATGGGAACCAACATCTAATGTCTTTTTTTTTTTTGCCCACTCGCTTCTCACAGCAACAACAATAAAGTCAGCAAACTTGGGGAAGTCACATGCACATTTAGATGGGGGGGGCGGCGAAGGGGGGGGGGAGTCGCACCTAAGCAACATCCAGGAAGTGTCAGGAAATGATCGATGATAGATGTCCTGATTTATTTTTTTTCGATTGCATCAGGGTCAGCGGCGCCGCAACTAGGAATGCAAAAAGGCCGCTTTATCTGAATTGATTCTAAATGGATCTATATCTTATGTTTAGGGCCAAGGACACCATTTGTATCACAATGCAAATATCTATCATTAAATGTTGACACTTCATTTTTCTCAGGTAAAGTAAGAAAAATGTTTCGTGTTTCGTTGAGGCACCCGAGTGGATTTTTTTGTTGTTGCGTTGGAATTGAGCAGTTTGTCGCAATTTCCTGAAGTGAAAACTATGGTACGTCGGAACTTTGCAGGTATGATTAATAATGCTAAATATGACATATAACACATAGGGGCTGCTTCCGTGGACTGTATGGTATGGTATGGTATATATTTTTTTATGCGCACTCGAACACATTTTTTTTAGCTTTAGTTCACTTATATCATTATAATAATAATAATAATAATAAAAATAACAATTACATTACACTTTTTGTTCATTGTACATTGTACTTAAAAATTATGATTACTATAATATTATTATATATTAAGCACATTTTTTTTAAATATTGTGCTACACATAGCCACGCTATTTAAATATATATATATATATATATATATTTTCACTTTTCCTCACATTTTTTTATTGCTATATTTTTTTGAATAGTATACAAAATTGTGGTGAGACAATAATAATAATAATAATAATAATAATAATAATAATAATAACAATTACATTACACTTTTCGTTCATTGTACTTAAAAAAATTATGATTATTATAATATTTTTATATATTAAGCAATTTTTTTAAAATATTGTGCTACACATCGCCACGCTATTTAAAAAAAATATATATTTTTTTTCACTTTTCCTCACATTTTTTTATTGCTATATTTTTTTGAATAGTATACAAAATTGTGGCGAGACAATAATAATAATAATAATAATAACAATTATATTACACTTTTCCTTCATTGTACTTTTTAAGATTATTATTAATATAATATCATTATAAATTAAGCAACAATTTTTAAAATATTATACTACACATCACCAAACTATTTAAAAATATATATTTTTGTTCCCTTTTCCTAACTTTTTTTATTGCTATATTTCTTTTTAAATAATATACAAAACTGTGGTGAGACCAGCCATGTTGTTTGGTCAAAAGACAGGAAGCAGAACTGGAGGTAGCAGAGACGAGGATGCTGAGGTTCTCATTGGGAGTGACCGGGATGGATAGGATCAGGAAGGAAGTACATCAGAGGGACATTCCATGTTAGAGGCCTTGGAGATAAAGTCCTTTAGACCAGACTGAGATGGTTGGGACGTGTCCAGAGGAGAGCTAGCTGTTTGTGCTAGCTGTTTTTTTTTTTTTTTTGCTAGTTTATTGCCTCCTTCCTGCTTCTTCTTCTTCTTCTTCTTCTCTGGAGTTCAATATTTCCTAGGTCTATTGCAAATTGAAGAATTAATGATGCTACCGTTGTCATGCGGGACACAGCGGGACCAAATAATGTCACAACTAATTCACCAGTACGAGTTAGCGGTGGTGCATTAATGCGTACCATTTCCGGTCATTAATCGGTACGTAAACTAGTACATACATAAATAAATGACACTTATTGCCACGGGAGACAATGCATAGGCAAAATGTGTGTAAGTGTAAATGCTGCTTTATTATTCCGACTATATTTGGTAATTTGTTTGACTATAGGGGTGTTATTTCATATCTAGAGGGCTCTAGTAATGTTAAAAAAAACATATTTAGACGGTTGTAAACAGTTTTTCTATGTTCTAACTACATAAATATTAAAGGAATCCTACTTTGCGGAAATTCACTTATCACGGTGGGGTCTGGAATTATGATTAACAATTATGATTTACTTTTATTTCATGATATGACCTTTATAACACCCCTATAGTCACCTTTAGATTCATATTATCCAATATAGTTTCAACTTTCATTCATTCATTTTCTACCGCTTATCCTCACGAGGGTTGTTGGGGGGTGCTGGAGCCTATCCCAGCTGTCTTGCGGCAAGAGGCGGGGTCCACCCTGGACTGGTGGCCAGCCAATCACAGGGCACATATAGACAAACAACCATTCAGTCCAACTTAAGTAAATAGAGTATGGTTCGTCGGCTTATAAAGTACGACAGGAAGTTGCACACTCGTGAGCGCCGGGGAAAGGGGGGGGTAAAAAAAAAAAAAATCAGCGTGTCACGGTGTTGCTATCTAAATAACGGCTATAAAGTGGAGCTAACGGTGTGCTCAGGTGGAAAGAAGTAGATAAACAAGACGGCCACCACGGTGCAACCTGACACGGAGGACAAAGCGAGGGCCTCATTTCCTCCTTCTAATCAGTGTTTACATCCAGCAGGACATGTATCAATCACTGAAGGCTACCTACCTCGCCAGGAGGAAGGCGGGGGTGGGGGGGGGCGGCTTCGTGTCATTCCTCTTAACCTCTTCCTCCGCTCTCTGCAAAAGCTAATTAAGAATGCAAGTGGCGACTTGTTAAATTGTTTCTTAGCTCAGCAGAAAATAAAACGATCATCAGAGGAGGCAATGACAAATTTTACTGGGGTTTGCTTTATTTGCATTCTCCAGTGAGTTCTTTTAATAGGTTTTTGTAGGTGTACCTAATGAAGTGTCCGCTGACTTCTAATAGATAATAAGCCCCCCCCCTACCACACACACACACAATTTGGAGTCCCTCCCCCCCCTGTAGATTTATGTTTGCTTTGCCATCGATTGAAGTGCAGGAGCTCATCATTCTCTCAGCTTCAATCCATTTACATTTAAGCACAGCTCGGCTCTGCTCGCCACCTAATTAGCTCCACGGCTCCATTAGTCTACATTGTGTTCAAATCCATTCATCACCAAGCCCATTTCTCTCATTCTGGCCCTGTTATTTGACTATTACTACCAAAGACTTTCAAAAAAAAAAAAAAAAGAGAGAGGGTTTCTCACACATTTATAAAGAGCTGGGAGACAATAGCGAGTGAGTCTGGTGCTAACGATGCCTGTGTTGAGACTTTGCTCGTTTAGCCCTCAAGCTGCTAACATGTCGAGTGTATACCCCTCAGTAATCCCGCCTTCCTTCCGGAGCTGATCAAGGTATGGGAATTTCCGCCAAGTAAGAATTTCTTATTTTTAATAGAATATTTTCATAGACAACCTGTTGACGACTTTTCAATTTATCGGTCAATATATGTTCCCACCCTCGCCTACGGTCATGAGCTTTGGGTCGTGACCCAAATAACGAGATTGCTGAAATGAATTTCCTGCATAGGATGGCTGGGCCTCACTCTAAGAGATAGAGTGAGATACAGTGAGGCCCCACTCTAAGAGATAGAGTGAGATAGAGTGAGGCCCCACTCTAAGAGATAGAGTGAGATACCGTGAGGCCGCACTCTTAGAGATAGAGTGAGATACAGTGAGGCCCCATTGTAAGAGATAGAGTGAGATAGAATGAGGCCCCACTCTAAGAGATAGAGTGAGATAGAGTGAGATAGAGTGAGGGTCCCACTCTAAGAGATAGAGTGAGATAGATTGAGGCCCCACTCTAAGAGATAGAGTGAGATAGAGTGAGGCCCCACTCTAAGAGATAGAGTGAGATAGAGTGAGGCCCCACTCTAAGAGATAGAGTGAGATAGAGTGAGGCCCCACTCTAAGAGATAGAGTGAGATAGAGTGAGGCCCCACTCTAAGAGATAAAGTGAGATAGAGTGAGATAGAGTGAGGCCCCACTCTAAGAGATAGAGTGAGATAGAGTGAGGCCCCACTCTAAGAGATAGAGTGAGATAGAGTGAGGCCCCAATCTAAGAGATAAAGTGAGATAGAGTGAAATAGAGTGAGGCCCCACTCTAAGTGATAGAGTGAGATATAGTGAGGTCCCACTCTAAGAGATAGAGTGAGATAGAGTGAGATAGAGTGAGATAGAGTGAGGCCCCACTCTAAGACATAAAGTGAGATAGAGTGAGATAGAGTGAGGCCCCACTCTAAGAGATAGAGTGAGGCCCCACTCTAAGACATAAAGTGAGATAGAGTGAGATAGAGTGAGGCCCCACTCTAAGAGATAGAGTGAGGCCCCACTCTAAGAGATAGAGTGAGGCCCCACTCTAAGACATAAAGTGAGATAGAGTGAGATAGAGTGAGGCCCCACTCTAAGAGATAGAGTGAGGCCCCACTCTAAGACATAAAGTGAGATAGAGTGAAATAGAGTGAGGTCCCACTCTAAGAGATAGAGTGAGATAGAGTGAGGCCCAGCCAGGAGCAGGCCCCAAACCCTTGGTTCAAACCTTATTAGAGCCCTGTAGACATGAAATAACACCCCAATAGTTACGTGTACACTCCTATTATTCTTTGATTACGTCACATTGCTCAGGCTACGACATCGCTGCAGGGACAGCTAACTAATTTGACTAATAATAGGACATAGTCAACCATGAAACAGCCGTCATTTATTCATGAATTAGTATTATAATGTATTATATTTGATTCCAATCAATGGATTGTCCCTTGATAGATACACAATGTATTGCCCTCGATGTATTTTCGGAATTTCGTCACGCAAAGGCCACGCCCATTTTAGTCACGGCCGCGCCACACCAAGCATCCATCTTGGAAATATACAGAAAAACATAATTTATTTTGTACTTCCCAGATAATTTGCTTCCCCGACCCCGACCCCTTTCTCTTTCCTTTCAACGGGAATTCTCCATTTCCCTATAAAATGAAAATTCATCTAGAATTACATCTTATGTCATCATTATGTTTATTAAGCGTGGATGATGTATATGAACAGCGCTGGCTTGCCGCTGAGTGCTTAATGATGCATAAGATTAAGCCGAGGCTCTCAGCTGCGCTGCGACTCCCCTCTGGTGCCGAGGCATGCTGGGAGTACACGCTCCGAACGGCCATCAGGTGAACGCTGTCTGTGAGTGCGTCGCTTTAAAGCGCCGTATTTCGTAGAACAGAAGCAACTTCCTTTCCGTCCCCACAGCATCCACAAAAAAAAAAAAAAAAAACATTATCTTTGTGCTGCAAAACAATCCAATAAAGTTCCCCGAGGGGGGAAGACGGAGTTAACCTCTTCTCTCCTGACTTTCACCTGCCGCGCCGAATTCCAATCATTAAGTCTCGACTCCCATCAGCGTCATGGGACGGGAGAGAAAAGTTCTATTAACGACGGAGACCTCACAAGAGGCCCTTAACCCAATTCCCGGCGGAGAAATCCCCAGCAAAAAACTAATTCTACTTTTAATAATCTGTCATCAAGACCAGAGGCAGTCATAAATTATGTGTGGGGGAGGGGGGGGGGGGACGTGCTCGTGTCACGAGGGGGAACAAACGGGACCAAGAAATCCCAAAGCCAAGTTTGACAAAACTTTCCCGGAGGTAAATAATGACTTTGCCGTCGGTGTTGCTTATGTTTGGTCACGGCTGAGCAATCGAGTCGCAGCAATCAAACTAGCAAATTCAAAAGGTAGGACTCATCAGTTGGTCTTTTATTTTTTTTTAAACGCACGCCGCCTTTTATCCTTTCACTTCATTACGCAAGCGATACAGAATCCTTCTGTGCTACTAACTCTTTGTCCTCAAAACCAAAGACGACTGAAGCAAACTATGTTTATCTAATCTACCTAGCTAGCCTCCTAGCCACTTTTCAAGTAGCTCTCCAAAGGCTTTATTCATGTATCCTCAAAAACTCCTATACTCCCAAAATTAGAACGTGGGGTTCGGCAGTAGTCCGGAAGTACTCGGGAGACCTTGGCAGTGTGACCAATAACAGAGGCCGTGGGTGTAATAAATTAAAACTGACCGTTTTGGAAATCCAACGAGTAGGCGTAGATTCTGAAAGATCTACAAAAATTTTTGCTGCGGGTTATTGTGTGTACCTGCTCTATAGTGTAGAAATCCTCCCCCTGAGGACTCTAAGTGGGTTTCGAAAAGAGGATAAGGGAATCTTAAAGAACCGAATTATAGAATGAGAACCAGATAACAATACCTAATACAGACGTCCGGGCTGATCTGCAGTCCCTGTATGCCTACAAGTAAGCGGGTCTTATTACAGAGCAGCTGCAAAAAACACCCTTCCTTTCCCTGCCCGGCCTTTTATACACTCGAGGCTGGAGTCCTGGACCAATCAGCTTTCGGCACTGCCCTTGCTTGAACTGCTTTTATGTGTTTGTTTTTATCTTTAGCTAGCAAAATTGAGCTAATACCTTCAATAGGACTACACAACTCAATACAAAGGGCTGAAAAATGATCATAATGGGTCCCCTTTAACTGTTTAGGTCCCTTACCATCCGAGCCTACCACTGAATGGCGAAAATACACAAGTAATTGATACGCCCGTAAAAATGGTCTGCAGACGTGATTTTACTTTTACGGAGCTACAAGCTAGCATGAGTGGGCGAGCCGAGAGCGACCTCCTGGTTGGCCTCAGCAGAATGCAGAGGCGATAGAAAACAATAGCCCTCCATCATGCGGACACACCAATGGCGTTGCACGATGAGCTGTGTGAGTGCACTAACCAGAGGTCCGCCGGTGTTTATTTAAGTGCGTCTCTCACCTTGGGGGGGGGGGGATGCAGCCCCTTGTTTCCACCCCTGTCTCTAATCCCGCCTTGGCTAGCTCCAGAATAAAGAGCATGGCGGAAGAATACAAGTTCATCAAGTAGCGATGTGAGAGGAGCCTATTGCTGGGAAGGAGGAATATCACTTTGAGTTTGAGTCACCTGACGTGGCCCAGAAAGGTGCACTGTATTCGGGCACATGCTCCAAGCAGCATGAGTTGTAGCAAAGTTTTTTTGTGTGTGATCAACTTCATTTTTCTTCTTATCACAGACCAATACGGTCTTAACGTCACAGGAAGAGGAAAAAATGAGTGCTTCGTTTGGAACTTTTTTTTTTTTTATTTATCGCCGTTAACGGTATGACGTTTGAATTTCCTTATGTCGGCCTGATAATTATCGGACTGATCATTATCGTGCACTGATTCTTGTTTTTGGCTTTCTGGAATGGATTCATTGGATTTATATTATTTATTTTGGGGGAAATTTGTTTTGGTTAACATACGTTTCACTTAAGAGTCTGACATTCGAGAACTAATTAATGGCGCTAACCACGGTTCCACTGTACTTTTATGACTTGTTTTGGAAGGGTAGAAAAGGCTTGATCAAGTGATATTACTCAAAGAGAAAACAATACTTGGGAACAAGAAGGTATGAGGAAATTTGTTTTGGTTAACATACGTTTCCTTTAAGAGTCTGACCTTCTAGAACAAATTAATGGCGCTAACCACGGTTCCACTGTACTTTTATGACTTGTTTTGGAAGGGTAGAAAAGGCTTGATCAAGTGATATTACTCAAATAGAAAACAATACTTTGGAACAAGAAGGTACGAGGAAATGGGGAAAATTTGTTTTGGTTAACGTACGTTTCAGTTAAGAGTCTGACCTTCTAGAACAAATTAATGGCGCTAACCACGTTTCCACTGTACTTTTATGACTTGTTTTGGAAGTGTAGAAAAGGCTTGATCAAGTGACATTAGTCAAAGAGAGAACAATACTTGGGAACAAGAAGGTATGAGGAAATTTGTTTTGGTTAACATACGTTTCAGTTAAGAGTCTGACCTTCTAGAACTAATTAATGGCGCTAACCACGTTTCCACTGTACTTTTATGACTTGTTTTGGAAGGGTAGAAAAGGCTTGATCAAGTGATATTACTCAAAGAGAAAACAATACTTTGGAACAAGAAGGTATGAGGAAATGGGGAAATTTGTTTTGGTTAACATACGTTTCAGTTAAGAGTCTGACATTCGAGAACTAATTAATGGCGCTAACCACAGTTCCACTGTACATTTATGACTTGTTTTGGAAGGGTAGAAAAGGCTTGATCAAGTGTTATTACTCAAAGAGAAAACTATACTTGGGAACAAGAAGGTATGAGGAAATTTGTTTTGGTTAACATACGTTTCAGTTCAGAGTCTGACCTTCTAGAACAAATTAATGGCGCTAACCACGGTTCCACTGTGCTTTTATGACTTGTTTTGGAGTGAAGAAGGGTAGAAAAGGCTTGATCAAGTGATATTACTCAAAGAGAGAACAATGCTTTGGAACAATAAGGTATGAGGAAATGGGGAAAATTGTTTTGGTTAACATACGTTTCAGTTTAGAGTCTGACCTTCTCGATCAAATTAACTTTTATGACTTGTTTTGGAAGGGTAGAAAAGGTTTGATCAAGTGTTATTACTCAAAGAGAGAACAATACTTTGGAACAAGAAGGTATGAGGAAATTTGTTTTGGTTAACATACGTTTCCTTTAAGAGTCTGACCTTCTAGAACAAATTAATGGCGCTAACCACGGTTCCACTGTACTTTTATGACTTGTTTTGGAAGTGTAGAAAAGGCTTGATCAAGTGTTATTACTCAAAGAGAAAACAATGCTTTGGAACAAGAAGGTATGAGGAAATGGGTAAAATTTGTTTTGGTTAACATACGTTTCAGTTAAGAGTCTGACCTTCTAGAACAGATTAATGGCGCTAACCACGTTTCCACTGTACTTTTATGACTTGTTTTGGAAAGGTAGAAAAGGCTTGATCAAGTGACATTAGTCAAAGAGAGAACAATACTTGGGAACAAGAAGGTATGAGGAAATTTGTTTTGGTTAACATACGTTTCCTTTAAGAGTCTGACCTTCTAGAACAAATTAATGGCGCTAACCACGGTTCCACTGTACTTTTATGACTTGTTTTGGAAGGGTAGAAAAGGCTTGATCAAGTGATATTACTCAAAGAGAAAACAATACTTTGGAACAAGAAGGTATGAGGAAATGGGGAAATTTGTTTTGGTTAACATACGTTTCAGTTAGAGTCTGACCTTCTAGAACAAATTAATGGCGCTAACCACGTTTCCACTGTACTTTTATGACTTGTTTTGGAAGGGTAGAAAAGGCTTGATCAAGTGTTATTATTCAAAGAGAAAACAACTTTGGAACAAGAAGGTATGAGGAAATTTGTTTTGGTTAACATACGTTTCAGTTAAGAGACTGACCTTCTAGAACAAATTAATGGCGCTAACCACGGTTCCACTGTACTTTTATGACTTGTTTTGGAAGGGTAGAAAAGGCTTGATCAAGTGACATTACTCAAAGAGAAAACAATACTTTGGAACAAGAAGGTATGAGGAAATGGGGAAAATTTGTTTTGGTTAACATACGTTTCAGTTAAGAGTCTGATCTTCTAGAACAAATTAATGGCGCTAACCACCGTTCCACTGTACTTTTATGACTTGTTTTGGAAGGGTAGAAAAGGCTTGATCAAGTGATATTACTCAAATAGAAAACAATACTTGGGAACAAGAAGGTATGAGGAAATGGGTAAAATTTGTTTTGGTTAACATACGTTTCAGTTAAGAGTCTGACCTTCTAGAACAAATGAATGGCGCAAGAAGGCAGGAGGAAAAAACTGACTTATTTCTTCATGCATGTTGGAAGTGAGCCATGAAAGAAGTTGCGGGATGGCTCAATACGCTCGGTTTCAAAAGGCGTGGTAAAACTGCCTCTTTGTGATGTCACAGAGGGATGGACTTCCTTATATGGTCATAAGCACTTTGGGCGTGTGACCAATCACAGCGAAGTGGGCATGCCTGGAGTCGGGCCGTGGGTGGAATAAATTAAAACAAAATGTTTTGGCAGGAAGCACAAATGAAATACAGCTGGAATAGGTGCAGATTCTGGAAGATCTAAAAAGTTTTCTGTGCAGGTTATTGTGTGTAGCTGCTCTACAGGAGACCACAACAAAAAGGAGCACAATAGGTTCCTTTTAAAGGAAAATTTTGCTCATCATCAGTCCACGTGAGACATGAACACGTCTGTTATAACGTAAATAATAACAACAATGTTGCCGGGCCATGTAGGCCATGGAGGCCACAGGAGATCTGGAAGATCTGGGTTCCAAACTCCATTGGTCTCCATGTTCTCTTTGTATGTGTGTTTTTGCATATAAAGCTCTTGCCATGGCCTCCAACGCCATCATTTAGAAGGTTAAAGAGGCCATTATTACAAGCCCGGCACAGCCCATCTGAGCAGTGATGAGGTGAGCACAAATAATGTGCACCCCCCCCGACCAACCCCACCCCTTCCGCAGTGGGAAGATACGGCCGCTTGGGTGCGGGTAGGGGGCGGTCGAGGAGACCATCTCGCCCGGGATGACCTGACCTTGACACGTGTGAGCACAATGGCTGCCGAGGCTAATAGCTCATCATATTGACTTTGAGTCTGCCGTGCTTTGCCGCCATAAAACAAAGCATAACAGTGTGCACAAACAGTCGTAAACTAGCGCAATTAGCATACACCCTCCCCATGTGACCAAAAGCAGAGTCTTCGTTGAATCAGAACCAAAACTATGACGGATCTTCAGACGCGCAGGCCAAAGACACGGACTCACACGTGGTTGCGTCGTAAAACGTGGACATTATAAAGCAAATTGAAACGTCCACTCACCTGGAATCGGGATATAAGTCATCATATCAAGTCCAGACGCGAGCGTCGGACATTACTCAGCTGAGGACGACAAGTGGAGCTTTTATTTATCACCTCTCGGGTCAAAGTAAGGACAAAGACAATGAAGATGGCTGCCCTGTCATACTTGGAAAACGCATGAAGTGGGCACAAGTGTCCTACAAACCACTAACCAAACACGTTGTTTTTTGGGGGGGGGGTTACCGATGTAAAAATTTAGCTCTGGGATTATTATTATAATTTACCCTTAGAATAGGGGTGTGAAACTCAATTTATCCTAAAATGTTTATCCCATGGAATATAATTGGAATATAATGCATTCCTGTGGTTGTGTTTTCAGATTGGGACAAAACGTGCATGACAGCTGGTGAATGCGTTTTACATGGACACCTTATTAAGGGTCTAATAGTTACAGTGCTTCTGTTTTTAGTCATTTACAGTTTAATTGATCGCAACTGGACTGCTCGGGTTATCTCAGAAGACGTTTTATCGATTCATCAGTTCCTGGTCTGAGAACTCGGTGCAAGATCCGACGGATTTATGCTCTAATAGAGGAGACAGGAATTGTTTTGACTGTTTTGTGGTGTCATTTGCCAGTCATTGGGATACAATGGAGTTGGGGGGGGGGGATCTGTCTGCCAACGT
Source organism: Doryrhamphus excisus (assembly GCF_030265055.1). NCBI lineage: Eukaryota > Metazoa > Chordata > Actinopteri > Syngnathiformes > Syngnathidae > Doryrhamphus > Doryrhamphus excisus. The sequence goes on along the minus strand of NC_080487.1, from coordinate 13,529,269 downwards.
TGGTCACTTGGGTATCATGGCTTGAGTCAACATATTTTGATGGTTGAAGTAGCGGTTTTATCAATTCCGTTATTACGTTGTTTACAAAGTGCTCCTGAAAAAAGGGACACATAATAATAAAAAAAAAAAAAAAAAAAAAAAAAAAATAATAATAATAATAATAATAAATAATAAAATAAATTGAACAAATTAAATAAATTAAAATAAATAATAAGAAGAATATTAAATGTAATTTACAATGCACTTTACATCAAATAAATGATCTCAAAGTGCACATATAACAGATTGCATGATACTTTTACAGATACAATAATTCCAGGTGGACTGTTACATGTAAAATATATAGTCTGCCCCCCCCCCCCCCCCCCCCATCAAATGAATACGGCCCGCTAATCAAAACGTTTGCCCATCCATGGGATAAATAATCGAATCTTTTAGGAAGGAATGAAAGGACAACATTGTATGTGGGAGAAAGGCGGTGCCACAGACCCCCTTAACCCCCCCGTGCAGACATGACTTCTCAACGTTAACATTTAGCATTTTTTTTTTTGTACTGCTTCTCTTGTATAATTCCTATCCAAACATCTATATTGTAGTATAGGAAATAAGGAGGAAAAGTTAACAAAATAAAAGCACGATATGAATTTGACCTGTTACATCATGCACCTGCTAAAAAATAAAATCCATGTTGAATGCAGGAAGTTGCAAAGAAACGAGTTGACTAGACCGCAGTGCAATAGTTAAGGCCATCTTCATATGAATGTTAATAATAATGAAGATACAGTATGTGTGTGTGTGTGTGTGTGTGTGATACCAACTCGTCAGAAAGGGTAATTAACGGCGGTGTCAGTAATGGTGTATTAATAGCATGGCGTGTACCATCAATTTAGCACTTTTGACAAGGAGTTTTAATTAAACTATCGCGCAAGAATGAAAGAATGAAAGGCCTTCATTTTGGTTGGGCCATCAAGTACCATCTGGTATTTTTCTATGTACATATATTATATGCATAGATTATTTTTTTTTTCTGCAATTTCTACACCTCACTAATGAAAAGTAATGTTCAGAGAGAGTCGGCGACGCAGACAAATGTGAATGTTGGTTGCTAAAAGTGTAAAAAAAAAAAATGGAATAAACAGCGGCCATCAGTGATGTCATCAGCAAACAAAAGTGTGTAATTGCGTCCGTCCGCCATGCTTTGTTTCACCTGACGTGCAATTATTTTTCCCATTAAACGCACACTTTGGCTTAATTCTTCCCAGTGAAATTTCCATCGGAAGGCCATTTGCTGTGGTGGAGAAAGTTTGGGGGGGTAAATAACAAGGGAAATAATGCTCTGTCATTTGCAAGAGGCAGGTGATGCATTATGTTCAAGTGTCACCGTACACAGGAGGAGGACGAGGAAGAGGAGGAGGAGGAGGGAAATTAATAGCTTTCTGCCATAAGCATTCTCTGATAAATATGATTACATACATTACATACTTGCATACATCATGTTGCTCTTGATCTGCTGTCTCCAAGACGCACGAGATGCTCGCTTCTTCCGAAAAGTCAAATGAATTTGCTCGAGTCTTTCAGGTCTCATTAGCGTTTATTTTAGCGTTGAAAAAATTAAAATGAAAATATGACTCAGGATGGCCATGTTGCAAACACTTTGGTGTTGACGACAAGGCCAGCAAAGCCTACTCTGCTGGCCTACATTAATAACTTTAATTTGTTTCATAGAATCGTACGAAATTATTGCCAATAATTTCTTTCAATGTTAGATTTTTTTGGTCCAATCAGCTTCTACTAGTATCTGTTGCTATGCCGATGTAATCTACCCAGAATGCTGACCCCGATGTCACTCAAAGAGGATCTATTATTATGCTCATTTCCGTCCCTTTGTATTGACTCCTGTAGAGCGGCTACACACAATAACGGTTACGGAAAGCTTTTTAGATCATCCAGAATCTGCACCCATTTCAGATGTATTTCCTTGGATTTTCAAAACGGTGATTGGTCACAGGTGCTCCAGAGTACTTCCGGACTACTGCCGAACCCCACTTTTTTTTAAAAAATTTTGTCGGTATAGGAGTTGATAATAAATGAATTAAACCTTTGAAGAGCTACCAGACAATTTTCGGGATTTTTTTTTTTTTTATGTAATTCTGCCTTTTCATGTTAAACAGGAAGCTGCTTTGTGTTGTTGTTTTTTTTTTTCAAAGAAGCATATATTCTTGAACAAATTGTTCCAAAAAAATTTTCCCGAAAATTGTCCCTTATAACCCCGTTTTACGTGACCTGCAACATGGTCAGGAGCTGAGGTAAAGCCGGACATGAGGGCGTTTCCTCCACCTGGCCTGCATGATGAGCAGCACTCATTGTCGGACACACTTTGTCAGAAGCAACGCTTGTAAAATGGAGCTCATTATCACATAAACTGTGCAGGGCCTGTTTCGACGTAAAGAAGAGTTGCTCTGGGAATTTACGGGGACATTTTCAATACCTCAGTTTGTTATCGTGTCTTTTCCGGAAATTGCTTTCTTCAGATTTCCCACAAATTCACTACAAATACGACTAATGTGCTCATCAATATTTATACAATATGTGTTTTGTGCATGATTAACTTATCAATACCATCATTTGATGACAACGAGGAAGGCTCTCAGTCGTTGCTTTGCTTTACCGTTTGACCCCCAAATGGACATCACAAGCGAAATGGATCGCGGCCCCTCGTGTAGATCACTGAACATGGCTGCCCTGGTGCGGGCACGATGCCATTTCGTGATGTGGGGATTGAAGTTACCCGGGTTTTAATCTCGTAATGGAGGCTTCCTTGGAGAACAAGTGCATCAGGAGCGTTCACAACATTAGGTACACCAAAAAGTTTGTTATTGTACTATGGCAGGGGTCAGCAACCTGCGGCTCCAGAGCCGCATGTGGCTCTTCGGCTTTTTTGTTGTGGCTCCCTTTGCTATTCTCAAATATTTTTTTAGGGGGAAATGCACATCTTGAAAAAATCCAACTTTTTGTGAGACCATGAATGCATCCTGGCTCAGTTCTGGTGATTGAATGAGCGGACAGGATGCTATTCTGTTCTCTTTCACCCAGGTAAACATGAAGGAACATTTTTTTGACATTTCTAAAAAATAAATTTGAGATCAAAAATGGGAACTTTGCGGCAATGTAAACAAATCATGTAATTTTACAGTAATTTACACATACATTTATGTAAGTTTATCTCCAGTACTAGCAAGAGTACTTAATCATCTCGTCTTTTTTTATATGAACTACTTTGACACCCCAAAATTTTCCCCCCAAATTTTTATAATCGGCTCAGAATGTGAGCTCATCACAGCCGTTAGCTAGCTAGCTAAAAGAAACCAAGATGATAACCATGCTAACTCAACAAGTTGGCATCCGTTACATATGCATTTCTATTTGTTGTTGTTGTTGTTTTAAACCTGGGTTTAGCGGCGCTAATGGGCAAGGGGGTAAAATGGCTCTTTTCATAATAAAGGTTGCCGACCCCTGTACTATGGGAAAGTACTGCCTCATACTTCTAATATTATGGTTACTTTTTATAATGTTCATTGCTCAGTTAATATTTCCCTTCATGAATGGAAATGCAAATGACTGAAAATATTAATAACCCGAATTGATGTCCAAAATGTCTGATGATGGAGCAGGCCAGACCGAGGTGTCAATCACAGGGGCGTCGTATCCACGACTAAGAGACCAATACCGCTCGGATAAAGTCGCTTAGGGTCTGCTCCAGACATTTATCAAGTCCGCCCCGACCTCTGAGGGACAGGCCAGTCCCAGACTCACCTACTGCCGCGTGGAGGGGGGGTGTGGGGCTTGGGGGGGGTATGCAATATGTCCATTCTAGGCCAGCAAAAAACTGCTGATGTGCCCAACTGCTCTTAAGTTTGATGGATTTGTTGTTGTCATTTGCTTTGCTTCTCTTCCACAACCCCCCCACCCCCCCACCCCACCCCCGTAACAAAACAAAAGGCAATCATTAACTCCTTTGTGGTGCACGGGACTTTTATGGGATGACGGTGGGGTACAGATGGGGTCACCTGGAGCATTCTGCTCTCCAGAATGGGGCGTCCAGCATGCATGGATGGTCCCGCATAAAAGGGGGCTGATTAGAAGATGATTTAGAGGCTCGGCCCGCCGCCCTTTTCCAGGAACCCGACGGTGTCTTTTTCATATTTACAACTTCAATCGTCCGACGTTGGCCGCGCTTTGGAGAGCGAGCGCCATTACTGCGCATCATCAGCGTTAAGAGGCCCGTGGTGTGCACCCGAGTGCAACCGGTTAGCTCGCCATGCTAACAAGCTCATCTAAATGCACTCGGCTCAACTCAAACGTGTCCTTTCATTCAGCGCACGAATTACGATCTGACAAGAGTACGGCCACCATCATTTTTTGGATATCTTATGATAGAACAGGGGCGTTTTCACATCGCAGTTATGGTTACCCTTGTATAATTTTCTTTATATTAGTTTTCTTAATAATAAATAATAATGAAAAAAATAATTTTAATTAATAACTAATCAAAAATATTAATTTAAAATTTAATTTGACAACTAAATACATTAACTTTTCACTCAAAATTGACAACAAATACATTCAGCAAGAAGGAAGTGTCTTTTTGAGATTTTTTTTCATATTGTAATAATTATTTTATTTACCTAAATATAAATTTAAATGAGTAAAAATGGAAATATATAATAATTATTATTATTATTAAGCCGAAAGAAACAAACTTTGCTATTATTATTATTATAAATAGAATTTAAAAATAAGATTACTAATAATACATCAAATAATAAAATACCAATATTCAATATTTAAAAATAAAAATAATTAATATTTATAAAAAAATTTAATTAATCATAAAAGTAAAATATTTAAAAGTATTTGTAAAAAAATATATATTAAAATACATGTCTTTTTCCATTATTTCTAGGCTCCATTATTTATATGCCGGGCCCAATCCAGCCCTCGGGCCTTCAGTTTGAGAGACTACTCATGAGCTAGCAGTAGCTCCAACCAGACTCCTGACTTTCCGAGTATGAACTCAAAGACTGGTAACAGAGGTCCTTTTGGCGGGACTACCCGTGTTTAAAAAATCTCAGCTAGACCCACTCAAAACCCACCACCGACAGTCCCGTGTGAAATGCCGTTGACAAATAAAAATATTTTCCTCTTGCTGGGAATCACCAACCCCAACCACTTCTGCCTGAGCTTGCCTCATAAAAAATGTTTCCTGGGAGTCGTACTGTAGCTAACAACCATGAACAGAGTGAAGCAGAGCTGTGGGGAGGGCGGTCGCTGCCAATAGCACATGCCCATATAAGGAAGCCCGACTCTTTGTGATGTCACAGGGAGAGAGTGTTAGAGAAAATCCCTGAAACGGAGTGTTCGGAACCATCTCAAACTTTTTTCAGGGCTTACTTCAAAATGCACAAACGTCATTATTTGAAACTTTGACATTGTTTAACAGGACAATACAACATTTTAACAACATTAAATATGTTTTTTTTTAAACTTTACTTTAATAATAGGCCATATTTAACGGAGAAACAGTAGTATATTTATTTCAATAGCACGGACTCCAGTTCATGTCACATGGCAAGAAAACAACAATATTTCATAATGGACCTTGGTGGACTTTTATGCTCTGCGAGTACCCGCAGTGCTTACTGTCCGGTAATATGAATCATACCTTACAAATGGACACGTGTGGTTAAGGCTAGTCCGTCACGGAGTCCGAGATTTACTTCCTCAAGGGGGAGCGGACGATCAAGACGGATCCTACCGTCTTCTCCGCCAAATCATGGCAGTCTGAGATGGAATAGAAATTGAGATGGTAGCAGATGGGGCTGGAAGGGTTCTGTGGGTGGGGGGTGTGGGGGGGGGGGGGTCGGTGTGGGCGTGATTGAGTGTGTGTTTGAGCGCTTAGGGCCGAGGGCTAACAGTACTGTTACACAGACAAGGTCGCCTCGGCACATAATCCCGGCATTCCCTGACACAAAAATGGATTAAAGTTGCAGGACAGAAAACTTCCAAGTACAGTATTCCAGTCACATCTTGGAATCTTTGACCTATTTCAGCGCAAGAAGCAATAATAGGAATACTACACTTGACTACACAAAAATATTTCATCAATACTGACCAGAAGCTCGCAAAGTTATCTCCCATAAAAAAACGATTGCTTCCTTTTTATTAATGAAACAGACTCGGATGGAAGCTAGTAATTCTTTCCATTTGTTGTGTTTGGACAAGTCATTACTATTATCATTTATTATCGTTAGCTCTCTTCTCTTTGCATGTAAACAAATGTGGAGCTGCTGAAGCATTATATTCATGTTCTTGGAGGCTAACAAAAGCTTTCAAATGTATTCCTCGTGAAATATTACGATATTTTATACAATAAGCCTTCCCTGGACATTAGTTGCCACTAATAACAGCATCCAGGAATGAAAAAAACAAATTCTAAACATCCTTAATTCGTTCATTTGTTAATTAACGCGGTGGAAACTTAGTGAAACGTTTACATTTGCTGACCTATTAATTACTGAAGCCTTCAAAAACAAAACAATAAGAATTTTTATGTTAAAATATAGCAAATTCCTATGAATTTCACCTTTAAATGAAGCAGGGCTTTGTAGTGTTATGTTTAAATCCCATTGTTAGTTCTTTTTTGGCCACCCTGTAATTTCCTAACTCGCTTCACAAACCAAATAAACAAACAAAAAAACACATACAAATCCTCAGAATAAAGAAATAAAACTTATATATTAAGGTCTTACATCAGCCATTGATAGCTAAAAGCTAAAAGACATCCATATTTAAATATTAGCATTCTAAATGCATTTTCTAACTGGTTGTGCTGACTCAGCATGTGCTAACATGCTAGCATTTTACAGCTGGAAAGAGAGCAACAAAAGAAGAGTTTTCAATCAAATGAAATGAAATGATACAAGGTACACTTTCATATTTTGCACAGCAATATGTGTTATATGATATGATAAGAAGTTATATATGCCGTATATCAAGGAAAAGGCCTCTTTTTAGTAGCTACTTCTGACTCTTTTTTCCCGCCATTTTTGCTGTTGTTTTTTTTTAAGTTTCCAAGTATTTCCAATTTCTTTTTAAGTAATGTATTTTTCTGTAATATTATTTTATTTTATTTTATTTTATTATTATTTTAATTTTGCTTTGTTTCTCATATTACTTTTAATTATTTCAACTCTATGCTACTAAAATGATATTACTTTTCCTTATAACATTATTATTATTATTATATCATTAGAGTTTATTTTTGAAAAATTACACTTTTTTCTCATTAAAATATTATGTTTTCTTGTTTTTTGGTTTTCTTGTTTTATGTTTTAACAAAATTACTGCTCAATTTTCAATTTTTGCTGTTTTTTTAATGTTTCCTGTTATATGATATTTTCAGAATGTGGCTCGGGCCAATAAAAAAACAGCCATGTGCTGCAAATGGCCCCTGGGCCGCACTTTAGACGCACTCCTGAGCAATACACCCTCCTAAATTATAATGAAGCCTATAATAAATGAACACTAATAACATAAATCATAAGCTAAAACTTTGTTTATGACCTTTTCCAATAGTATTGTTGCTATTTGTATGGCTGTCTATGTATCTATTGCCCCCCCCGAATATTCAAAGGTGACAAACAGACAAATGATGAAGAAACATCAGCTTTAAAAGAGTCCCCCGTTCCCCCCTCCAAGGCGCCTTCTTTCCCATTTGCGCCGCAATTGATATTTGGGTAATTGATTATCCCTTTGTGAGCACTGTTGTCAGGAGCGTGCCACCTAAATCCTATTTTGTCGGCCATCTGGGCTCGGCAAATTGCTCCCCGGAGAGCGGAGTTTATAGAAAGTAATTATTCAGAAGTGGTTTACCTTTAGAGGTGCTTAGCGCTGACCTGGTTCGCTGCTAAAAAACCGCTGATGACGCACCGCCACTAAAATATGGTTGGACTCCTTTTGGGTGGATTCTTCACGCAAACTTGCTTTCGTTCATGCAGATGAAGCTGACTGACTGACTTGACTGACTGACTGACTGACTGACTGCTGGGGTACTCGGTCAAATTGATTATTCAGTCAAGTAATTCCCAGTCTATGTTTAGCTAAAGTATGATAGACTCATTGGATCCCGTGGGGGCCATTCTCATTTGGGTGTCTGTCTGTGGAGTATTTATGTGAACCACGCCGAAGCCCCATCCACAAAACTGGGCCAGTAGCGCACGATTGAACAATCTGGGGCATTTTACGGAGGCCATTTTGGGGCCTAATCCAAAGGATGCCATGTTTACCAGGAAGCGCAATAATCAGACTTGGCGAAAGTCACAGGAATGTTGGCCTACACCCCCCCCCCCCCACCCCCAAAGTGTGTGCAAGTTAACATGTTAACATTGCACACAAAAGGTAGCTTTTATTTGGAATAAAGACTAAATACCTTGGTTTTCATGATTCATTCGTCCCAAAACCGAGGCAATTTTTCCCCGAATACTAGCCCTGCTTTGCTGTCAATTACTCCAACAACAAACATTATTTACTTTATTTACTGTCGTTTGTTACATAATGCTGCAAACATGTTAACTTGCACACAGAAGGTAGCTTTGATTTGGAATAAAGACGAAATACCTTGGTTTTCATTACTCATTCGTCCCAAAACCGAGGCAATTTTTCCCCGAATACTAGCCCTGCTTTGCTCTCAATTACTCCAACAACAAACATTATTTACTTTATTTACTGTCGTTTGTTACATAATGCTGCAAACATGTTAACTTGCACACAAAAGGTAGCTTTGATTTGGAATAAAGACTAAATACCTTGGTTTTCATGATTCATTCGTCCCAAAACCGAGGCAATTTTTCCCCGAATACTAGCCCTGCTTTGCTCTCAATTACTCCAACAACAAACATTATTTACTTTATTTACTGTCGTTTGTTACTTGTAACTTGCACACAAAAGGTAGCTTTGATTTGGAATAAAGACTAAATACCTTGGTTTTCATGATTAATTCGTCCCAAAACCGAGGCAATTTTTCACATAGTAACTCATGTAAATAAAATCAATTCAGTTTATTTATATAGCGCTAAATCACAACAAATCATGGCACTTTACACATGGATTTGTGGAATATTACAATACTAAATTGTAACAATAAAGGTGGTTAACTTCTTTTTACACTTGTATGATAGTTAAAAAAGTTAAAAATCAAGATACAGGAGGTTCGTATTTTACGTAAATGTTCTTTGATTATATTATTATCATTACAGTTAGTGTTATGTTGTTTTTAAATTCTAATATTAAAGGTGGCTAACTTCTTTTTACACTTGAATTATAGTTAAAAATGTTCAAAATCAAAATACAGGAGGCACGTATCCGTATAAATGTTCTTTGATTATATTGTTGTCATTACAGTTAGTGTTATGTTGTTTTTAAATTCTAATATTAAAGGTGGCTAACTTCTTTTTACACTTGAATTATAGTTAAAAAAATAAAAAAATCCAAATACAGGATGCCCATAATGCCATGTAAATGTTTTATTTATTATATGGTTGTCATTACAGTTAGTGTAATATTGTTGATGGAATATTTTTTCGTGTTTAATATGGCTTTGCTTATTTTTACACTTGTATGGATATTAAAATGTTGCTTTAAATGTGGTTAATGGAGGTTTAATATGAGAGTTTGCCCCCAGATTACTATTTCTATTTATGTTATTTTCATCACCAATCGCCACAAACGGAGAGCTGGGCCTTGAGGCTTTGGCACTAAACACGGAGGACTGCGGGGAATTGCATGTCCTCGTCCAAATGAGAGCCATTGCCCCTATTAGCGTGAGGTTAACCGTCATCTGCAGACCACTTGAGCTGATTTGAATGTCTTCGCCAAGCCAGCACTCGGAGGATTGAAATATTTTCATTTTGACCAAGATTTTATGTTCATTCTCGGCCCTGCAGGCGCAAAGCGACGACATTTGGAATAATTGTTGTTGCGAGGGAGGGGGTGGGGGGGGCAAAAACCAGTCGAGAAGATTTGAGCAAATGACTGTGTCAGCTTCTATTTTACTCGCCAGCGGCGGCACTCGGAGACGGCATTAGGAGAACGCCGCAATAAAGACGAGAGAGAGAGCACGTAGCCGTCGTGGAAAAGTTAGCGTGTAATGCGACGAGTTATTATCAAAGGGCTCCCCGCGGAGGCAACGCGCCACACATGGGGGGGGGGGGGGTTTAACGGAACCCACCAGGAGAGGAGAGCCAATTACGCAAAGAGAGAGAGGGGCCATAAATAGGTTGCTATAGTCGGCGATAGCTCAGTGTCGATGAGTCGCTATGGAGACGCGTGTCTCATTAACGCAAAGTGCCGACTGTACGGTAAAACGCCACCAGCGTGGAGAAACGCTAATAAAGTTCGAAACAATAACGAGGAAGTGGCTAATTTTACCGACAAACTGCCGGAACCCGTTTGCGATATTTCCGCGCTTTAGTTTCTGTCCGAGTTTAACAAAACAATCGAATTTAATGTATGCAAAAATAACGTGGAAATTTTGGCCATTATTTCCTGCATGGCAATTGTCTCGTCAATGTAACAATACTGACACCTAGTGACCACTGTGGAATATTACATGTCACATTTTTAAATTAATGTAGTTAATTCAGCATTTTTATGAATAAAAAGACCTAATTCTGTTATTTTTCTTTTAAAAACAGTTAAGTAGTAGTACAATAGTACATTTTAGCTATGATGTATTAATATATTTCTGAAAAAACATGCTGCAAAAAAAGTGCAGAGTGACGACTGTACTATAAAAATCAGTAATAATGGAAATAAACTACAAACTATATTTTTAAATACGCAGTAGATTCCCACAAATTGGCGAATCAGCATTCACGGCCCCGCAAATTCACAGATATGTCATAATAAATATAAAAAAAATTATTATTATTATTTTTATTATTAAAAATTATTATTAAAAATTATTATTTTTTATTATTATTATTATTTATGTGAAATTATTAAATATTTTAATCAAATCAATGATCATTTTCAAATGAATTAATCATGATTAATTACTGGGGACATCCCTTCCTGTCTTCTCTTATTATGACTGCTATGCTATGTAATACCAGCATGAAGGTGACTATAGGGGTGTTAGTTCCTGTCTGGAGAGCTCTAGTAATGTTTCCAACCATATTTAGAAGTTTGGACGCATTTTTTTATGCTCCACATAATAAAATATAATATTTAAAAAAGGAATCCCACTTTAAGGAAATTCAATTAACCGCGTCGAGTTTGTCGAATTAACCTTCGGCTGAGAACGTAAGACGCGAAAACGACCTAATATCGTTACATCGCCTCATTAACATGCTAATTTCTTCACAATTAAAACACAATTTTAATCCTTTTTTTTTTCCTATCTGACGTCTCCAAGTCGATATCGTTAAACATTGTCGCTTAAAAAAAAACAATAAATATGTACAAAAGTCATAATCCGCAGGAAGAGACACTTTTTTTTTTTTGGTTAAATCCCTACAGCCACTCAAACGGGGGACAGGCTTTTTAAATCTGGGATTAAAGGCGCTAGGAGGCGGGGGCTCAAACAATGAACAGGAAGTGGCAGCTGCATTAATTAGACGCCAGGCGAAAGGAGCGAGCGCGGCGGCGAGGAAGGGCGGCGAGGGAGGGCGGCGAGGAAGGGATGGAGTGTGTTTGCAGAGGCTGCCAAACAAACGGCGCAGGTCCCTGTGGGGTAGAGATTATTATGGGCTCTGTATCTGTCAAACACGGGGGAACAACACTTGGGTGGGAGGGGGGCGACTTTGTCGGGGGCGCACCCTCCGCCAGGACCCCGGGCTCGCTACGGTAACTGCGGCCCTGCTGAAGAATGTCTGTAATCCCGTGCCCCCCCCTTTGAAAAGCAAAGAAGGGAGCGGGAAGGGGCGCTGGGGGACGCCCTTTTCTTCAGGGCCCCGGATTTATGAGAGGTGGTCGCCATTGTGCAAAAACAACAATTGCACTTTTCTGATCTTTTGTGCTCTCCTGTTGACGGTGCTTATTGACTAAGCGGTTTGACATGGAAAGGATATGACCCCCACCGCCGCACCCCCCTACCCCTTTCTTGGGGGCAGGGGGGCTGTATTAACAAGGGAGGAAGCAGGTCTGAGGTTTACATGTGGAATTAGACTTAAAAGGCTTAGAGAGGGGTGGCGGCTTTCAACGGTGAAAGTGCCACATTGCGGAGGAACCAAGACCCCGTCTTCCAGTTCTACCAATCCCTCCATCGTGTCCTAGGTCTACACCAAGGACTTCTCCTGTCTGGGCATGCCCGGAACCTCCGACCGGTGAGGCGTCCAGTCGGCATCCGGACTCCCCCAACCATCTCAATTCAGCCCGTCCTGGATGACTGAGGTCTTCACCCCGTCTCTGAGGGTGAGTCCAGCGACTGTACAAAAACTCAGTCGCTCGTTTTCTCGATCAGGACCCAAAGTTCATGACCTCAGGTGAGACTGGGAACGTCGATCCACCGGTAAATTGAGAGTTTTCCGGCTCAGTTCTCGGTCCCGTACAGCTACCTCGATCCGCCTCGCAAACATGACTCTCCAAACTTCCCAAAGACCAAAGACTCCAAAGACTCCCGAGGTACTTGAACTCCTCCACCTTCGGGTACGATCTCATTCCCAACCGGGACGGAGGACTCCACCCTTTTCCAACCGAGAACCATGGCCTTGGAGTAACTGGAGTACCCGAGTCTCATCCCAGAAACTAAACACTGAACGCCCCAGTAGAGGCTGAAGGTCCCAGCCCGATGAAACCATCAGGACCACATCACCAGCAAACAGCAGAGACCATATCCTAAAGCCCACCGGAAACTGGACGCCTTCAATGCCTTGGCTGCGCCAAAAAACTCTTTCCTGGAAAATGATGAAGAGAATCTGACAGCCTTGGCGGAGGCCAACGTTCACCGGAAGGTGGTTCAACTTACTGCTGGCAATGGGAACCAGGGTCCTGCTCCGGTCTTGCACGCAGTAGCACACCATGATTCAGTTTTCAACAAGTCCCGTATCGCCCCGTACCGTAAAAGTGCCCAACCAAAGTACCTTAAGCATTACTGACTCGCTATCCGTCAATTCATGGAACAATTCATGTGTAAAGTGCCATGATATGTTGTGATTTGACGCTATATAAATAAACTGAATTGTTTTTATTTACATGACTTTCTATGGGAAAAATTGCCTCGGTTTTGGGACGAACGAATCATGAAAACCAAGGTATTTAGTCTTTATTCCAAATCAAAGCTACCTTTTGTGTGCAAGTTAACATGTTTGCAGCATTATGTAAATAATGTAAATAATGTTTGTTGTTGTAGTAATTGAGAGCAAAGCAGGGCTAGTATGGGGGAAAAATTGCCTCGGTTTTGGGACAAACGAATCATGAAAACCAAGGTATTTCGTCTTTATTCCAAATCAAAGCTACCTTTTGTGTGCAAGTTAACATGTTTGCAGCATTATGTAAATAAAGTAAATAATGTTTGTTGTTGTAGTAATTGAGAGCAAAGCAGGGCTAATTTTTTTTTTTTTTGGGGGGGGGGGGGGTTGAACAGACTAATTCCACAAATTCATGTGTAAAGTGCCATGATATGTTGTGATTTAGCGCTATATAAATAAACTGAATTGATTTTATTTACATGACTTCCTATGGGAAAAATTGCCTCGGTTTTGGAACGAACGGATCATGAAAACCAAGGTATTTGTTTGCAGCATTACGTAACAAACAACAGTAAATAAAGTAAATAATGTTTGTTAATATGGGGGGGGGGGGGGGGTGGAACAGACTAATTCCACAAATTCATGATTTTATTTACATGACTTTTTATGGGAAAAATTGCCTCGGTTTTGGGACAAACGAATCATGAAAACCAAGGTATTTAGTTTGTATTCCAAATCATAGCTACCTTTTGTGTGCAAGTTAACATGTTTGCAGCATTATGTAAATAAAGTAAATAATGTTTGTTGTTGTAGTAATTGAGAGCAAAGCAGGGCTAGTATGGGGGAAAAATTGCCTCGGTTTTGGGACAAACGAATCATGAAAACCAAGGTATTTCATCTTTATTCCAAATCAAAGCTACCTTTTGTGTGCAAGTTAACATGTTTGCAGCATTATGTAAATAAAGTAAATAATGTTTGTTGTTGGAGTAATTGAGAGCAAAGGAGGGCTCGTATTGGGGGGGGGGGGGGGGTTTGGGGGGATCCAAGCGACTCCTGCACCGCATCACGGTACTCTATTAGACGTGGCTCCTACCACTTTAGAAGCAAAGTAGACATAATAGCGTAACATCGTAGTGACGACGTTCACTTCTTTTCTCATTGGGGCCCAAATTGAAAGTGGGCGTATGAAATGACAGCAGCATTAGTAGCATATGTATATTGATATATATTATATATTTTCAGCCGCTAACACATTAAAGATCTTTGCTGCTTCCAGCCCACAAAAGGCTGATCAACATCCAAAGGCTCCTGCTCGTCGGCCCCCAACCCTTCCACCCTTCCACCCTTCCGGCCCCCAGCTCTTATATAAAGATAAATGATATTATGGTAAATCCCACTTAATGGTACATTTTTAATTTTCCTCACATGGCCATCGTCTGGTTGAGAACGGGGTGGAAGGAGCTAATTATGAAAAAAGAATTCCTGCTCATTTTCCGAGATAATGGAAGAGAAATGTTGGAGATTAATGGCACTATTTATCTTTTTGAAATGTATATCTTTCCCCGCTGATGGCGCTGCTCCCTGAGGAAAATATCCATAAAGTGGTAACTTTTTTTTTTTCCTATAGAATTTGGTAGCGGCAATTTATATTTGGATTGGAATTTTTTCCATGATATTTAAAATAACCACATACCATGCGTCTTTGTCATGGAATATGTTCCATTGTAATTTTACAGCAGGGTAAATTATTGAAAAAAAAAAAAAAAAAGGCCCGTGTTGGCTGCTGACAACACCTCCAGCCGTGAGCCATGTGTTTCCATTAGGGGCCCCGGGGCCGTCCAGGGGTTTGTTCGCTCTATTATTTTCCATTTCAGTCTTTTATCTTGATTTAACGTGAGGTTTCCTGAATATTCCCGTCCTCCTCCTCCTCCTCTTCCTCCCGCTGTTGTCAT
Source organism: Doryrhamphus excisus (assembly GCF_030265055.1). NCBI lineage: Eukaryota > Metazoa > Chordata > Actinopteri > Syngnathiformes > Syngnathidae > Doryrhamphus > Doryrhamphus excisus. The sequence continues at coordinate 13,514,070 of NC_080487.1, read as the reverse complement.
TCAATTTCCCTTTTAGGCTTCGGTGTATGTAGAGGGGGGGTTTGGGGAGGGGTTGGGGGGCTCTCAGGGGACGCCATGTAGATCGGTTCAAGGTGGAATAACTATCTTTAGACATGCTGTGTGTTTGGAAATGTATGCTGTATTAAAAAAAAAAATGGAGGAGACTTATTTTCAATGTCACAGGTCAAACTGTTGACCTTATTTTTCCATTATGAAGCAGAACACTGGCCTATATATTAATCGGTTATTTTTAACATGAAAAAGTATATTTTTACATTCCGACTTCCTCTACATACATTTGGAATAATATACTACAATAATAATGTATTTTGTCCATTAAAAGTGAAAAAAAATAATAAAAATGTAAAAAAAAAATCCATTATGAAGCAGAACACTAGCCTATATATTAATCGGTTATTTTTAACATGAAAAAGTATATTTTTACATGCCGACTTCCTCTACATACATTTGGAATAATATACTATAATAATAATGTATTTTGTCCATTAAAAGTGAAAAAATAATAATAAAAATGTAAAAAAAATTCCATTATGAAGCAGAACACTAGCCTATATATTAATCGGTTATTTTTAACATGAAAAGTATATTTTTACATTCCGACTTCCTCTACATTTGGAATAATATACTATAATAATAATGTATTTTGTCCATTAAAAGTAAAAAAAAAAAAATAAAAATGTAAAAAATATAAATAATAAAATGTAAAATAATCTGGTAATTAATAACAACTGTATTCATAATTGCACCATAATTGTACATTTATTATAAATGTCATGATACATACATGTGACATTTTTGCTCTCTAAAAAATGTTATTTTGTTCTTGTTATATTATGTTATGTCATGTAATGTTATGTTATTGTAATAAAATATAGTAGCTATACCTAATACCTATAAATAAAATATGTTGCTCATATTTTTCCCACACAAATTCAAGGTTAATAAGGGGAATATTTTTCTGCAGTACTTCTAATATAGGCCATTCTTTTGTCATATGAAGCATATATATGATGGTGAAGGCATCATTAGTGACAAATGAAGCAGAACACTAGCCTATATATTAATCGGTTATTTTTAACATGAAAAAGTATATTTTTACATTCCAACTTCCTCTACATTTGGAATAATATGCTATAATAATAATAATGTATTTTGTCCATTAAAAGTGAAAAAAATAATAATAAAAATGTAAAAAATATAAATAATAAAATGTAAAATAATCAGGTAATTAATAACAACTGTATTCATAATTACATCATAGTTGTACATTTAATATAAATGTCATGACTATTTTTTGCTATATATAAAATGTTATTTTGTTCTTGTTATATTATGTTATGTCATGTAATGTTATTGTAATAAAATACAGTAGCTATACCTAATACCTATAAATAAAATATGTTGCTCATATTTTTTCCACACAAATTAATAAGAGGTTATTAATAAGAGTAATATTTTTTGCAGTACTTCTAAGATAGGCCGTTCTTTTATAGTATGAAACATATAGTGATGGTGAAGGCATCATTAGTGACGATCTCACAAAAGCGCCCCCCCCCCCCATGACAAATTAAAAAAAAGCATGTCGGTTTCACCACTTTTATCTTATTACATAAACTCTGAGAAATTGTTATATTTGGCTCTCCGGTCACTTCACACTTAATAACGTTTTCTTCCTGCCTTCAAAAACCGACAGAGTGCAAATTTATCATTTCTTGGACAAGAGCTGTGCGGCATCCCCTCAAGGATTGTTGTTCTCTCCGCCCCCCCAACCCCCGCCCCTCAGATTCCTATTTAGGAATTCTATGAGGTGCAAACCTTAAAGAAAAAATAAAATATCAGGATGTTCTCCCAATCCTAACCTGTTTATGCCGTGTAAAGATGATAGGCTGTCAGGCCCTCAGCGAAGAAAAAAGGCAACCCCCCCACCTCACCCCCACCCCCCAGGCCCACATCCTATAAATTGCCAGTGTGATAGTTGCAGATAATACAAGAAATAAATCAGACGAGGGGATGGAATATTTCATTTGTTATCCATATTCCTTATGGGCAAGGAGAGAAATGATAGCAAAATGTAAAAACTGATATTTTTTATTATTTTTTTTTTTTTTAGCCCCTGTGGAATTGCAACACTTGAAATGCTGATCCCCCCCCCCCCCACGTGAAGACAAAGTGCATGCTTGCTGCCAGCCTGCAACAGATAAATGGAGTATGGAAGAGACAATTACTGCTGGTCATCTGGTGCATCTTCTTCACCTCCGCTCTTGATTTTATGGGCCTGTCAAGCTTTCACGCTGATGGATACGACTAAAAACGCTCAGGACGTCCAAGGCATCCTTTATATTTACACCCAAGCTATTCATACCTTCCATTGAAATAACTCCATAAGATGCCCTATGAAAAGAAAACTGTGCAATAAAACTGCAATAACTCATAATTCTGTGATGTAATATCTTCAGCAAATTGTGTATCAATTACTTCAGTGTTTTTTTTAACTTACCAAAACCAGGTCAAATTTTTCCATAAGAACTCATGTAAATCCAGACGCCCAAAAATATGATTAAAAAAATAAATAAAATTTTATCAACTTTTAGTTTCAGCTAAAATGAAAGGTATACAAAACTGTGGTGAGAGCAGCCATGTTGTTTGGTGTAGAAACAGGAAGCAGAAGCGGAGGTAGCAGAGATGCGGATGCTGAGGTTCTCATTGAGAGTGACCAGGATGGATAGGATCAGGAAAAAGTGCATCAGAGGGACATTATAGAGAAAAACCCAAAGAGAAAGAAGATGATAAACTGCTGGCAATCGTGGCTTTTTTTTTTTTTGGCCCCATGGCGGGTAATTTAGCAGTCGTAAAAAAAAATGCACTGAGAGTGGGTGGGGGGGGGGGTGCTTTGTGTGGGCAAATGGTACGATTTTAGCAACAATTTTCGTTGAAATCTAAATAAATTCTAATCCACTTCTGTTAATTCCTCTAACAATATTTTTTTTTTCATTTTTTCATTTTTTTTGTCATTAATAGACAAGATGAGTGAAGATAAAATTCCTGTCCAAGCCCCTCAAATTAACCACTTTTATGCTTGTCATTTCCAAATACTTCAATCCAGATTGATTATTAATAAGTGACTTATTGTTTATGTTTATGGTCCTACTACGCACAGCGGGGGTTTGATTGCAGACAGGAAACGTCACATTGCTCTTTAACAACAGACATCATCATCATCATCATCATCATCACAGTCGTTTCAAAAAGGCAGCGGCCTAACGAAGAAATGCACGGGCTTAGCATAATAATCCCATTTGACAGCAAAGTGCAGTTTGGACGGCGGCCATGATGACGGCGGCCATGATGACGCCGCTGCTGGACGCGTGCGGGTGGAAGCTTCCAGCGGCGAGATAAAGCGCATCCCGGCGAGCCGTGCCAGAATGCAAAGCAGGCCATCTGATAGCGAGAAGGCAGAGCAGACGGCAGCGAGGAGGCATGCGTCTGTGGCGGGCGGGTTTGTGAGGGGTTGGGGGATTGGGGGGGGGGGTAACGACGACGACAAAAGGCTTCTTGCTTGACGCCATTCAGGGCCAATTTGTAAGGCCGGCTGTTGAAGTTGGGCCAAAGAGCGGCGAACAGCTGGAGCCCCGCCGTGATTGATCAGTGAGGGCCTCTGAGAACTTCATTGTGATATGAATGAAGACAAAAGGAGCGACAACATCGAAGCCGTATTTAGCGCCAGCGCCATTAAGTGGCGACGGCGGGCCGACGGCGGGGCCGACGCCCTCCGAGGTCAGAGCCTTCTGCTCATTAGCATTTTATGGACAAAGTCATCTCGTTTTAAAAGGGGGATCTATCATGCTTATTCGGCGCTTTGTATTGAAATGTGGACTCCTGTAGAGCAGCGACACACAATAACCAACACAGGGAGCTTTCTAGATCTTCCAGAATATGCACCTATTCCAGATGTATTTCTTGGATTTCGTGCTTCCTGTGAAAACGGCACGTTTGAATTTATTCCACCCAGTCCGGGGTGTACCCAGACAGCTGGGATAGGCTCCAGCAATGAGGATAAGCAGTAGAAAATGAATGAATGAATAATTGCTACACCAACTTTTTAGCTGTACTTTGAAACGTTACATTTTTAAAACAATGGCCGATTTCCCAGTGGCGTCATTAGGCCTATTTAACACTTTAAATAGGCTGAAGCCCCCCTAAAATGTTCTTAAGCCCCCCCCTAAATAATTTGATATTTTTTATTGATTTATTGAAATTTTTTATTGATTTTTTTTTTTTTTTTACAAAAAAAATTCGGACAAATTTTATATAAAAGTCCAGGGTGCACCCCCGCAAAGCTGAAGGCCCCCTAAAATGTTTTTAAGCCCCCCTAAATAATTTGATATTTTTATTGATTTTTTAAAATTTTTTATCAAATTTTTTTTTTACAAAAAAAATTCTGACAAATTTCGGATTAAAGTCCAGAATCGGTAGAAAATGAATGAATGAATGAATAATTATATGAAAAAAATTATATGCTTATCCTCATTATCTCTTATTATTGGAACATTACTCTTCTAATTTGGCAATATTAATGTTGTACATTCATTCATTTATTCATTCATTCATTTTCTACCAGTTATCCTCATTATCTCTTATTATTGGAACTTTACTCTTCTAATTTTGCAATATTAATGTTGTACATTCATTCATTTTCTACCGCTTATCCTCATTATCTCTTATTGTTGGAACTTTACTCTTCTAATTTTGCAATATTAATGTTGTACATTCATTCATTCATTCATTAATTTTCTATCGCTTATCCTCATTATCTCTTATTGTTGGAACTTTACTCTTCTAATTTTGCAATATTGATGTTGTACATTCATTCATTCATTCATTCATTTTCTACCGCTTATCCTCATTATCTCTTATTGTTGGAACTTTACTCTTCCAATTTAGCAATATTAATGTTGTACATTCATTCATTCATTTTCTATCGCTTATCCTCATTATCTCTTATTGTTGGAACTTTACTCTTCTAATTGTGCAATATTAATGTTTTACATTCATTCATTCATTCATTCATTTTCTACCGCTTATCCTCATTATCTCTTATTATTGGAACTTTACTCTTCTAATTTTGCAATATTAATGTTGTACATTCATTCATTCATTCATTTTCTACCAGTTATCCTCATTATCTCTTCTTATTGGAACTTTACTCTTCTAATTTTGCAATATTAATGTTGTACATTCATTCATTCATTCATTTTCTATCGCTTATCCTCATTATCTCTTACTATTGGAACTTTACTCTTCTAATTTTGCAATATTAATGTTGTACATTCATTCATTCATTCATTTTTTGTCGCTTATCCTCATTATCTCTTATTGTTGGAACTTTACTCTTCTAATTTTGCAATATTCATGTTGTACAATTGCCGGTCCTTTTTGGGGGGGGGGGTCCTTGAGACCCAGTTGTCTTCCATCTTTCCTTACTACATGACATCACAACATCAAGTTGAAAGTCCAAACATGCTAAAAGTTTTGCGACTGCTGCTCCGGTGAAGCCGCATCTGCGACTCAGCGCTAATCAAATTACCCGGCGCCCACTTTGTCACACTAATCACGCCATCATAACCACATTTTCCACAGCCGCCACCAACACTAGTTTGGGCCGCGTCCTCGCTCGTCACAGGGTTCTGCGGGCGCACCGACCCACGCGTCCAAGCGTCCGACATGGGTCAGTGAAAAGGCGCGAGGTGGCGATCCGCCTCCGCCTCCGCCTCCGACCCGTACACTTACTGGGTTCACCGGCTTTTAAAGCTAAACCTGAGATGTCTCCATCACACTGATTGCGTGGGATCAAACCATTACGGTAAAATCCCCACTGATTATGCGGCATCATGTTTTATCAACACAACGTTGGATTTCCTGCTTCTGTTTCATGGCGTGGAGAGCAGCGTACGCACATTCAAGCCTGACCTATTTGATGGTGGCATAGAATGGAAAGGTTCTCCATCATTACTGACACCGCAGTCCATAAAAAGTGAGAGGGAATTGTTCAATTCCATCCCAGTGACAAAGACGGACCAATGAGTGGATATGGACGCCATTTTTTTACCCCTTAAAATATTCACAATCTCCCTTTTCTGTGCTTTCAAAATGTGATCAATTTCACTTTGCAGGCATGGATGGAGTGGGGGTGGATATGTGGGGGGGGGCGGGGGGGGCTCCATTTGTTTGTGAAGGATGTGAGGCGTTGTCTAAGTGACTGAGGAGATTCTTCAAAAAAGATGCTTGCCACCGACACCCTCCAACCTCCTTATTCATCGTACTTTTAGGACCGTTTTTTTGTCTGAAACTTCATCAGTTCATGACAGGTCTAGTCCCACAGTCACTGGCGCTTAGATGGTCCAGAGAGACGTTCAAAGACTCCATAGGGTAGCTCTAGTTTAAGACCGGATAGAATAGGTCTAGAACCTTCAAGGCTCCATCGCTGTGGGACGAGAGCTGGACGGGTCGTCTTACAAGCAGGCTTCATCAGGTCAGCTGTAGACCCATAGTGGATTAGAGTTAGAGGGTTAGGTATAACTCAAGAACAGTAAGTCCTATCGACACGAAAAACCAAGTCCTACCCCTCCAAAAACGTCCACGTGCTTTTGATTTGGACCCCTGACTTCCCCTCTGAAAAACAGCCGTATCTACGGAACCGGAAGTCGTAGCCTAACGGGACAGCTCTAGTCCCACAGTCACTGGAGCCTAGATGGCCCAGAGAGACGTTCAAAGACTCCATAGGGTAGCTCTAGTTTAAGACCGGCTAGAATAGGTCTAGAACCTTCAAGGCTCCATCGCTGGACTGGTCGTCTTACAAGACTCTCATACAAGCAGGTTTCATCAGGTCAGTTGTAGACCCATAGTGGGTTAGGGTTAGAGGGTTAGGTATAACTCAAGAACAGTAAGTCCTATCCACACGAAAAACCAAGTCCTACCGCTCCAAAAGCGTCCACAAGGTTTTGATTCGGACCCCCGACTTCCCATCCGAACAACAGCCGTATCTACGGAACCGGAAGTCGTAGCCTAACGGGACAGCTCTAGTCTCACAGTCACTGGAGCCTAGATGGCCCAGAGAGACGTTCAAAGACTCCATAGGGTAGCTCTAGTTTAAGACCGGATAGAATAGCTCTAGAACCTTCAAGGCTCCATCACTGGACTGGTCGTCTTACAAGACTCTCATACAAGCAGGTTTCATCAGGTCAGTTGTAGACCCATAGTGGGTTAGGGTTAGGGTTAGAGGGTTACGTATAACTCAAAAACAGTAAGTCCTATCGACATGAAAAACCAAGTCCTACCCCTCCAAAAGCGTCCACAAGCTTTTGATTCGGACCCTGGACTTCCCATCCGAACAACAGCCGTATCTACGGAACCGGAAGTCGTAGCCCAACAGGACTAGAGCTGTCCTATCTAGTCTCTGAGCATAAACCGTTGAACCAGTTACGATGGATTCAGCATCTACATATTTTAACTGATCTTTCAAGGTACACATATTATTGTGTTTTATGGCAATATATGTAAAAAAAAAAAATTGTGAAAATCTTGTTGCATTGATACATGTACTTATGCTAGTTCTGTCAACAACAATGGCGGCAACCATTGGGATGGCTGTATCTTCCAGCACAAGACAAGTGTGTCAGTCCTCAGGTGAAAAATGCTGACGACAAACAATCATCTCTTTAATTAAAATTTTATTTTCTTAATTCATTTGTATTTATTTGTATTTATTTGTATTTATTTGTATTTATTTTTATATATTTTTATATATTTTTATATATTTTTTTAAAATTTTTTAAATTTTTTATTTATTTTTCAATCATTCATTCATTTTCTACCGCTTTTCCTCAGGGTCGCAAGGGTGCTGGAGCCTATCCCAGCACCACGCATGCACAGGGAGAACATGCAAACTGAATTGAACCCTGGTCTCCTCGCTGTGAGGTCTGCGCGCTAACCACTCGACCGCCGTGCAGCCATTATTTATTTTTATTTTATTTTTATTTTATTTTTATTTATTTTTATTTATTTTTATTTATTTTTATTTATTTTTATTTATTTTTATTTATTTTTATTTATTTATTATTATTATTAATAATAATATTTGTTTGTTTTTTTACGGGATGATTTTTTTACAAGTGATTTTAGCATTCTTTTCTGTAAAGCACCTTGAATGAATGAATGAATGAATGAATGAATGTGAGTGTGAATGGTTGTTTGTCTATATGTGCCCTGGGATTGGGATTGGGCTGAAGCCTACCCCCCCACCACCTTAATGAGGATAAGCGGAATAGAAAATGAAGGAATGAATCAGCAATCATGTTTAACAGCGTCACTCGTGCATGGGATTCGACTCGGTACACACCTCGGAGTTGTTGACTGAAACCCAGACGAGACGTCGCCTTGCTCGCTGTGCAACTAGCCGAGCAGCAGTCATCATCATCAACACACAAATTAATTAATGCCAGACCTCTCGGGGCACTTTGTTTTCTGTAAATAATATACGCTAACTAATTAAATATGTCAGGATACACAAAGTAGCATTTTTTTAAACAAATACCTGAAACAGGAAGTTGTCTCGTGTTCATAAATGTCCATTTCCTACTATCTGCAGCACTCAGCTCTGCATGCCATGCACTCACAGATGATGATTCTGGAATGAATTCTCCATCGGCCTTAACCAAGGTCACAAAAGGCTGAGCAGTACTATGTCCAAGGCTGGCTGCTCTGCTCCAAGCATGGCTGATCTGAATCATGAAGAATAATGTTTAGGCTGGAACATGACTAGGGGTGTTCATTTTTTTCTTTTTTGGGGGAGAAAATGGGGGGGCATGGATATTCTGGCTGCCCGGACCAGGATCTGGCATGGGGCAGATTCCTGGCTGCTCCATTTGCCTGTTAATGAGCGCTGTTGTTGGAGGTACCCATGTGTGCCATGTCGCCCTGCTCGCAGGCGCACACCTTCGCCTGACGCCGTGACCGCCGAGGAGGATGGCATCCGCCGTGACAGATGTTCTCCATCCTGGGGAGGGAGCCATACGGTCACGAGGCCCGGCAACTGGCACAGATTGTCGATCTACGCAAATGACTGCTTGCGTTTTGATATTTAGTGGGAGGAGCCAAGGGGGTGGACGCCGAGGGTCGGCAACATGAAGTGTATTCACGGAAAAATTTCTGGAAAAAAATCGTTATTTGGATCCTGACCAAACGTTTGGGTGCCTTTACCAGGCACATGCGGAACCCCTCCACAAACAAAACAAACAAATAAAAATCAAAATATTGTATGAAACTTATGAATTCCTGATCAATCCGGTCCAACGTTCGCTGAATTTTGCAAACCAACTGACGTGCAAACTAGCTACATGCTAGCTAACTGCTAAATAAAAGTACTTATGCAACAGCGCCTTTCCAAAAGGCTCAATTCCGTCTCTTAAATTGTAATTGTTATAACTTCTGTATAATAACTTTATTTATAAACGGAATATGTTTGTATTTAGAGCATAGAAACTTGTTTACGGCCTTCCAAATACACTTTTTAACATTATGAGAGCTCTATAGCACCCCTATAATCACCTTTATCATCATTTTATTACCTAATATAGTAGCATAATAACAGAAAATAAGACATAAATAAGATTGAGAATAATATAGACTCATGCGTTAACATTGGGAAAATTATTTTTCATGTTTTTTTTTTACTTCCTGTTATGCGCACTACTTCCTGCAGTGGCTATTGTCTCATCAATGTAACATTACTGACACCTAGTACGCCATTACAAAGTCTTGGCAAAGGTTCGACACCCGACTGCGATAAGTGATTTTCTGCTCAGTGGGTTTCAATATTAATGAATATAATATTTTCATAGTTACAGCATTATGATGTAATTTTTTTTACCATTATTAAAGACATAAAATAACACCCTAATAGTCACCACTCCAATTGTTGTTGGTTTACAACACATTGCTCAACTGTAATGTGCCAGCCATGGGGACATACAAGAGATAGCCACCGTTAGCATAGCAAGCTACCGAGCTAACTAGTTAGTCTCTCCAATTTAGTTATTCCAATCTTTTCAGAAGCGTTTCAAACAAGAGTGGGGAAGATGGAGAAAGTAGGAATCAAAAAATGTACCACTTCCACATGGAATGGGAGGAGAACAATTTCATGTAATGTAATCTAATGTCATGTATTATCAATATAATATTACTGATGCCAAAAATAAGTGATAATTGCTCAAATATTACACCACGAAACAGCATGATTGATGAAAGTATGAAAATACAAAGTATTCCAAGTACGAGGGATTACTATAGTATATATAGTACTACTGTATTGTACTGTAGATGGCGGCGATATATTAGTTTACCCTGGAGCCGCGCTAACTGCCAACAAGCAGGTCTTGTTAAGTCGAAGTGCTGAAAACATCAAGCTAGCCGTTGTGTTTATTTACGACAGCCATTGGGTGCAATGGGCCAGCATCAGCTAAGTCGACTCCTTTAGCGGAACCACGTCATACAGCCGAGTCGTAAAAAAAAAAAAAAAAAAAAAAAGGGCTAAATTGTAATGACAAAAGAGCTGATGTGAGATGTGCCTCATGCCTGGTTAAACTCGTACATCTCTGCAGCCCCTCCGGAGCATGGAGATCAAATCATCTGTGATGTGCCAGCAGCTCCAAAGTGTCATGGAGACCAAAAATACAGCAGAAAAAAAGTATCTCGTGTTTTTGCATTTAATATACAGATGTAAATATGTTTTTCTCTTCCATCTGGCAGACAACACTTGTTAATGATGAATCCATGAGACGCCACTGAGCATTACAAATGCCACATTTTATTGTCTTTTACTCTTTTTTTTTGTTTTTTTTTAGCTCCACGCATCCCACCGCCACTCAGCATCGCGCCTGCTTCCCTCCTTGCCATCATTAGCCTCCGCGCATGCCATCATGGCACCATATGACACTGTCATCATTTGGTAATTAAACCTTTGTTCGTCGTTAAATATGAAAAGCTGGCAAGGTTGCAGTCGTAAACAATGCAGAGGCGCAAAGCAGATTTTTAATGGGAAATCGAGCAGTAGAGAGAAAACAACGAGGCTGCGCTCGTGCAAAAGCAATACAATTCACATCCAGCAGAAGGCACTTGAGTTGAAAATATGGTCATATTATTATTATTATTATTATTTTCTTGGAGAGTAGCAATTCAAACCCATTAATTGTCATCTCTCTTGACCGTTTTTCTGCTATGTGGGGCAAACCAGCCTTTGCCCCAATATGCCCAAGAAACATGCAAGGATAAATCAAATTATTTTCACCCCAAAAATTCAGCCAAGCAATAAATGCGTCATGACCAGAAAAATAAACCAAGGGTGGGCAAACTTGGGTTAAAAAAAATGTGCGGAGGCGCCATTTATATATTTTGCGGCATCAAGCTGAATGATATACAAAACAAAAGCAAGTTAGCGCTAAACATAAGCGCTAAACATAACACCTAACTTGAAAATCTTATTTCGCCAATGCCCGCAAGGCATGCTGGGAAGTTCAGCTGCAACAAAAAGCTACTCAGCATGCCTTGCGGGCCACATCAGGCCCGCGGGGCGCAGTTTGCACATCCCTGGCACTATAGAATATAAGCCAGCGGTTTTCGCTGTTTGCCACATGGACAAAAAAATTAACTTACAACAGTAATTACTCAAAAATAAAACTTATTTAATCGTTAATATTATATCATATTAATTATATTGCAAAGCGAGAGCGTCAAACATGCTAATTCACTTCAAAAATGTGAAATAAAACGTGGATATGAGGTGATGATGATAATAATAATGCTGTCAATTTGTGTCAACTAAACAGAAAATAGACAAAGTCAAAACCATCAGGTGCACAATTTAGAAAAAAAAAAGAGTCAAAAGGGGTCAAAGGTAAAGGTATGGCGCTATAGCGTCATTTTATGTACGCCATATTATGAAATGTATATGATCAAATAAGCTAACGTTATTTGATGCTGCTCATTTCTTTTTTTGAATGGTTGTTTTTGTTGTGTAAATGCAATTTAAGGGATAGGAATATTAAAAAAAATAATTAAAATGACATTGAAATCACATTTTAATTTGAATTATTGATAATATAAATTTTCACATTTACGCTGTGTGATTTTACTTCCGTTTTGTAGTTGTATTTAATGTATGTTTTTATATTTTTCCTATGCTTTGCTTGTATTTTTAACGGTGGTTATTGTTAAATGGCTTTATAAATAAAGTTGGGATTGTATAATAATTATGCAGATATATATATATATACCCCAGAAATGATAATGACAATTGCAATTGTAGCTGCTTAAGGGAATCTTAATAAATAAAACATTAAAGATTATGTTTTAGGTTTTGTTGGAAAAATCAGACTTTTGCTTAATAAAAGCAAGAGAAAAGTGTAACCTTTTGAGGTTTTGACAAAAAAATAATAATAATGCACTTGGCTGAAAGCAAAAAAAAAAAAAAAAAATGAAAGTCATTCTTTTTGACCCCATAAAAAATCTCGATGATACTTTTATGGCGCGGGCCTTTTGAGTGCAGAAGTAAGCAATGACAATAAAGCAGTGGATGACAACAACAACACCAACATGGAATACACTATAGCTATAGCACTATAGCAATAACATCACAGCGCTTCCGTTATTTTAAAGTTCACCCTCACATGATGAGCCCAGGACGTAACGTTAAAAGTGTCGCCGTGCACGCGCTCACAGAGGCCGGCGGACGATGAAATGTCCTCGCCGCCTGAGGACAAGCGTCTCGGATGCACACAAACATAAGGGGGGGGCGCCATTACAAGCCAAACTACCGACTTCTTTATGAGCACTAAACAATCCTAACGTCCCTTTGGAGGAGGAGGAGGAGGAGGAGGAGGGAGGGGGGACCCCCCCTCACTCTCAATGGGGCTTGCGTCAAGGTCACCATTTTGTTGTTACGACACTGAAGGTGACGATATGGCGTAGAGCAGCCGTATACTGTATCGTTATATCATTATCAAAAAGATAATAGTGTGCCTTTTCATTGACACAGTGAAACCATGTGATTTCTCTTAGCCAATCAGTGAAGCCATAGATGTTGTCCACTCCCCAAATACATACAGAAAGATGAATAATGCTTGATATTATAGCTCAGCGCATTGTCAATCCAATTGCTTATCATAGAGGCCTTCCCAATACACACTTAGCACAATCAGAGTTGCACAACACATACATACGACTGAAAAAAATACTGGGAGACACGCAATGCATTGTTCTCAGACCTGTACACGCACATAACTTTCACTTCCGGCATTAGACCTTCATCTTCCTCATTGGTGTGCAGCATGCCCTCGCTCGCTTTAACCAGATTGTTGCCATCTTGTCCAATCATGTGACCATGGACTATTTCTCTAATAGCGATGCAATCCAATCAGAAACTACAAAGAAAGGCCTAAGACGTACTTATATGGTATTAAAAACCCGAAGTTTGATCCCAACAATGTATTTATACAATAGTTATAAACTAAAGAACGGGCTGATGCAACTCCTCGCCAATGGATTAATCTTGAGAGTCATTTTAATATCATGAAAATGACCACTAGGGGGCAGAAATGAGAGAAACACACAACAGGAAGAAATTGTAAATTGTTATTCAATTGTTATGCACGGGGAGAACATGCAAACTCCACACAGAGATGCCCGATAGTGGAATTGAACTCAGGTCTCCTAGCTGTGAGGCCTGCGTGCTAACCACTCATCCACCGTGCAGCCCTAAATTGTTATTTTGATGTGAAAATGTTTATTGTATTATTAGACATAATAGTAATAATACTTTTTAGTCGGAAACTGATATTTTCCTGAAACTCACCTATGTTCTACTGCTGATTAGTAAGTTCATCACACACACATCATTGTCTTCTGACAAGAGTGGCAGCACCGCAAGTGTGTTCGTCACATATTGTTTACTTTAATTGCCCCAGCAATTAAACAAAAATGTCTTCCTTATCACCAAAAATCTGACTCGTTAATAAACTACACATGCTGATGGGGATGCCATACAACTTCAACTTAAGTCGACAACGGCAGCATAAAAAAACGACAACAATGTCCACTCTCATTGCGGTGGCTGTATCTTCCAGCACAATACCTGTAATACAGTTAAAGTGTAAAAGTGAAATCCATAGATATTTTTAAGTGCAGTTTTAAGTGCGTTCAAACAGTTTGTTGTAAATAAAAATAATAATTAAAAATTAAAATTAAATTTGAATTTGAATTTGAATTTAATTTAATTTAATTTAATTTAATTTAATTTAATTTAATTTAATTTAAATATTACCTTAAATATTTTAATTTATTATTTTTATTAATTTTAATTTAATTTAATTTAATTTAATTTAATTTAAATTTTCGACTCTCGGGCATTTAAATTTAAATTAAATTAAATTAAATTAAATTAATAAAAATAATAAATTAAAATATTTAAGGTAATATATTATTTTTATTTTAATAAAACAACTTTCCAGGCATATTTGGTTTTGACTTTATTTAAACATACTTTGTAACAAAACGTCAGAATATACTGTACATATGTAGTATATTGATGTTCAACCTAAATATATCAGTATATGAGTTTTGGTCCCTAGCAGGAAGATACCGGGGGTTTAAAGGCCCCCTCTAATATGACCTCCACCCCCCCTGCAGGAGGCGAGTCCTCCATTATGCGCCCACATGGATTCAAGCTCTGGTTCCCATATTGCTGACATGCGACTGGAAGCTGTTGGCTGTCTGCTCGGGACACCTCCCGAGCCGCCTCGGGCTCATCCACACACAAAACACACAGCGGGACGCCATTGTCCCACAGAAGCACACACACACAGGGGGGGGGGGGGGGGGGGCGTCCTCCTTCCATGCTGTCTATATACGCAGCATTTTTGGGGAATAAAATAAGAGAAAGTGTCCTGGTAGAATAAGTTGTACCAGTGAAGGAGGCAACGGGGCGAGGGTTGAGCCTATCCACGTGTAAAGATGTGAGCTTCACCTTACGTTCCCTGCAGAAAGATAAAGTCATACTCTTTGCGGAGAAGACTTTTTGACAGGAAATGGTCCTATTTTTAAGCCAGCACTGCAGGGCACGTTTAACAATTAGGCTCCAATCTGCATAATGAATTGAATTAAGAAGTATGCGTGTATTTTTAAACCTCTAAGGTCCTTGATGGGATGGTGAGATTTCATGGTTTGTGTTTCTTTTTTTTTTTTTTTTTTCAGAAAATACATTCATATCATATTGTGATTCTTCATTCATGTTTAAATGCAAATGAGATGTTAATTTCTCTTAATGATTTGTTCCATATACCCGGGGCATACCAAGCTCAGAGTCTGACTGTTTTTGTGCTCAGGGTGCAAAAAGTAATTTAACAAAGTGGCTCCTCATCAAAGTAGATTTGGAATACATTCATTTAATAGTAGTGTAGTGTGTATTAATCCACAGCATGGGGTACACTTGCACAATATGCAATGAGATCCTAAAAATTCTGCATAAATACTGCAAACATATGTTGTTGAATTATTACATATGTGATGTTAATTTAAAAATATGGTGGTCTTATTAGATGCAATTGAGAGCCAACCATTCAAGGCTGTTTAGTGTCTTTTAAAGGCCCAAGAAAATATCATGGAATGTTGTCCAATTAAGCTTATGTAATTTAAGAGTACAAAAAAAATCTAAAATTAAAGAACTAATTTTACAAGTTATTATGAGTTATGTCTTGAACATTATTTTTGTTATTTAAAAAAAACACTAAAATTAAACCTTGTGTTATATAGGAGATAGAAAATATATAAATAAAGGTCATTTAATTAGCTGTTTTTTTTTCTTAGAAAATAAAAAAAACAGTAAACAAAAAGAGTAATTATTTACTTTTGTTGTTTTTTTATATTATATGCTATGCTAAATAGCCTATGTAGTTAAATATGAACACAATAAACCGTTAAAAAGCTCCTCTGATATGTCAGTGACGTCACCACCTACGGAGGGGAAACGGGGCGTGGTCTCGAGGTTGGAATTATTGCACGTTCACGACAGCATCGGTGATGGTGGTGCAGGTGAGATATGATGATGATGATGATGATGATGATGATGATGAAGGTGGACCCCCCCCCCACACACACACACCCCTCCCACGTCTGAACACGTTATGGGGGCGTGGCTAAAGATAAATGGCTCCCTGTCAGAGCAAGTAAAATGGGAGCATCCGGGGCCTTGAAACATTTTGCCAACATTTTGACCTGCACGTGCGAAGTAATAATAGAATTTAAAGCGATATACACGGAAAAATGTGAACGAAAAAATACCTTTTATTCTTTTTTTTTTCAAATAGGGGGTCACATTTTGGGGTGTACAAATAAGAGGAGAGGGGGGGGGGGTATAGAATAAAAAGCATGTTGCTTTAAGGGAAATGTGCAACCGAGTGTGAAATTACAGCCTATAGTGCAACATATTGTACCAGAAGCCCCTCCAAAAACAGTAACACACTAAAAAAAAAAAAAAAAAATACCCCCCAACCTGACCAGCAGGCACTAATTATACTGGCAAAAAATTGCCAAAAAAATTATAACAAAACTTGCATTTTAACACAATAATTAAAGCAATACTGGTCACTTTTTTCTTGCACATTGCTCATATTAAATGGCACATAAAAAAAAGAAAATGCAATACGTATAAATAATATAATATATAAAAAAATTATTAGCGTACATCTGCAGTATTTAAGCAAGATACATAAATAAAAATGCACTTAAAAATAAAAAAATATATGGCAAATAATAATAATAATATATAGAATTAAAAACAAAGTGGGGAAATAATCTTAGCCATCCAAGTTTGACTTTTTGGGGTGGGGGAGTGGGGGGGTCTGCAAGTCATATGTTCATGATATGAACCCAAACAGCGCCATCTGCAGAAGCAATGTGGTATTACTTCCTTGTACATCACCACCAGCACCATCATGACTGTGATTATCATTATTATATCATCACCATCTCTTCACCTTCATTGGTGCCCCCCCCCCAGCCCCCCCACACAATTTGGACCACTGCAACCACCCATCACACACTCCCATCAATAGAAATATCACTTTAAATATCAATATTTAGACACTTTTGGATACAAGACTATGTATATGTTCATTAAAAATATATATAAATATAAATATATATATATATTTAATATAATATATAATATTTAATATAATTTAATAGTATATTTGCGGCCCTTCCCTGCCTATAAGGTGGACTTTTTGTTTTGTTTTTGCATTGGCACGTGTATTTATTGCCTTTGTCTGACAAGTCAACCACGGGGGAAAAGAGAGAGGGAATGAAGTGGGGTGAGGTGTGGGGGGGGGTGCAGCGAAGAAGAGGATGGGGTGTGTGTGGGGGGGTGATGCCTTCAGCTTTTACAGCCACTCACACCAGCAGTGGCTTCATTCTCGGTCCAAAACCTCCCCACGAACACATCCACGCAGTACAGCAGCACAGCAGTCAGACCAACACTGCCATCACATCTCTCCCCCCCCCCCAATACGGATTCTGTGGAGCTATACTGACTACTGACTCGAGCCGGAAAGCGCTGACAGCGGGAAGAACCCAACGTTTTTTGGGGGGGTCGTTTTGGGGGGGTGGGACAGCACGCAGCACACCTGCCAGCCAAAATCCGGGTCCGCAGTGCTCAACTTTTATTTTGTATTTTTAATAACGGAGGAAAAGAAGGCAAAGTTGCTGCTTGGAGGAGGTGGTGGTGGTGGTGGTGTTGCGGGGGGGTGGGGGGAGGCACAACCAAGGAAGACCCTCCGATATCTGCCTTTTTATTTCTTCTTCTTTTTTTTTCTTCACATTTCCAAGCCCCGATAGGAAGGCGACACGGCGACTTCCGTTGATTTGTTGTCTTTCCTTTGCTATCCAATGGATATTCACTGCAAGGCTGACCCCTTCACGGCCATGCACCGTAAGTAGCACAACACCGGCGTACACATGACGGCTATTAAGTCACCTTTAAATATCTTTCCTCCAAATAACCATACATATTTATCTCTTTAACGTCTTATCCGTCACTATTATTATTGTTAATTCTTTCTAATACTAGTAGTATTTCGTGTACATGGAGGCGTTTAAACACCTAGCAAATATAAATCAAACATGCTAGCTTAATTTGAGTGAATAATCCGAATAATAAAATGTGAGTCAAATGATTCAAAAATGTATTTCTGAGTCTTATTATGAGTAGTATTAAAAAAAACTGCGATTAAATAAAGAGGAATATATGTCTGTAATTATTAGTGAATTATGTTTATTTTCAATAATAACTATTATGCATCCACAAAGACCGTAAACTGCAGGTATCGATGGTCTGTAATGATTCTTTTTTAAACGAGTCTCTAATTAATGTAGCTCCAGTCACTGTAATTCAAACCTTTAAGTGAATTTTTGACTCTTTTAACGCATAAAAAGTACATTAAAAACTGCAGGTAGCTAATGATTCTTTTTTTTTTTGAACGAGTCTCCTTTAAAAAAATACCCGTTAATGAAATAAGCAGCAGATGTGAATATAACGTCTATTTAGCGTATAGCATGAATTAGCAGGGAATTAGTGTTTTGTTTTGTTTTTTATTCATTTCAGCGCAATAAAATGTACTCATATAGGAGTTATTAAAGCTTGGTAAATTATTTAACAATGAAATGATTTTTTAAGTGTCAGATTATTTGAGGTGGAAATAATTTAAGGGGTACTGTTTTAAAATATTACGATTATGAGTTTTAAAGTCATGTCAAAATGAGGGGTAAATCTGTGTTATATTTTGCATTAACTTCCCTCATTAACTGCATGAATTGAATATGGATATATATATATATGGATATATGTGTATATATTGTGGTGCAAGTCCACCCTTTATGGCTTTATGTAATGTTAGGCCGCTGTGTGTGCATATGCTGCTGTTGTATCCCACGTAGGGCACGGGGGTGTGAACCAGCTCGGCGGGGTGTTCGTGAACGGCAGACCCCTCCCGGACGTGGTGAGGCAGCGCATCGTGGAGCTGGCCCACCAGGGGGTTCGACCGTGCGACATCTCCCGGCAGCTGCGCGTCAGTCACGGCTGCGTCAGCAAGATCCTGGGCAGGTAAAGGCTGGGGCCGGTGTATGCATTGGCGTGGGGGAGAGGTGGGCTTTCGTGCGTGGGGAAAGGGGAACGTACTAAATTTGACTGTAGATACAATGAATGTGGACTAAAAAATTGTTATTGTTTTTTTAGGGGATTTTTACAGAGAAAGTTTTTTTTTTACCAGCTCCAATTTTTTGTGGCAGCAGTAAACGCAGCACAATTTAAACACAATGTTATACCCTTATTTTGAAAACCATTTGATAAAGGTTACTAACGATAAAGGTGAGTTGGGCACAGCACGTGCCTTGCCCTGGGGTGCCTCCAACAGTAGCTACGCCCCTGCTCACGTGCAACCCACTCTTAATTTAAAAAGCGTAAAAGTAAACAGGACGTTTAGATTGTACAGTTTTAAACCGGAGAACTAGCAAAGCATCATTTTTGCACATTTTATATAAAATACATATATTTATATATAATCACGTGTATTTTCCCTCTTTAGGTACTACGAAACCGGAAGCATCAAACCGGGGGTAATAGGTGGCTCCAAGCCAAAAGTGGCCACGCCGAAGGTGGTGGACAAAATAGCGGACTACAAGAGGCAAAACCCCACCATGTTTGCGTGGGAGATCCGCGACAGGCTGTTGGCTGAGGGGATCTGCGACAACGACACCGTACCCAGCGTCTCGTCCATTAACAGGTAGGAGGCCAGTTTTAAAAAATAAACCCGCAAAATGCACAATTCATGGGGTGTATTTTTTTATAAATATAGTAAATAATGCGTGTATTACTACATAAATGCATATATTGTGTTTACTGTTGCACGGCGTGACATTGTGACGTTTCTAATATTTCTAATAACAAGCCAAAAAACATTTTGTTAAATAAAAAAAAAAGCACATGTTCAAGGTGTACCTAATGAAGTGTCCTGCACATATACTGTACCTACCTGGTTCCGCCCACCTTGGAGGTTGTCCAATGTGTCCGTCAACAATCAGGGTCCGTGTGGAGTCCAGATGAGGATGGATCAATAATAGGTGACCACTTCCCGTGGCGCCATAAAGCAGGCCAATTTTCCTGAGCACATCTAATGCGTGCAGTGGGGGGGGGTTGTGGAGGTCTGGTGGGTGCGTGGGTGACCACTGCAGGCTGACTTTCTCTGCAAGATTTTAGATAAAGAGAAAAAAAACAGCTTAAAAACAATATTATTTTATATGAACGTAACATGCAGTAAAACGCTGGTGGTGCATTCAAGGTACCATTTTAAATGGGAGAAATGAGTGTTAAGTTGATACTATGATGGCCTATATTATGGTTGTTTTTATGTCAATTCACACATTGATCAAATCTTCATAAATGTGAATTATGATGCGTTCAAGTTGCTTTTAATGCACATTTTTATCTAAACAGTGCCTGAACTGCGACATAGAAGCCCATGCATGAACTTTGCTTAAGAGGCACTGTTCCATAGAGGCATTACATTTTAATGAGCTAATGGGGGGGTTTGGTGGAGTGGGGAGGGGGGGGGGGTTGTGGACAGGAGCGACATCTTTTTAAATAAGAAAGGGCTGCGTAGAAAATTCATTTCATGCTCCATGCTCGCTTAAAAAGGCGACTCCAGACACACGTGTGTGTGAGATAAGTCCAAAATGTACATTAATGGCATTAAAAAAAAAGACCCCCCCTCTGGACCCCCATTCTTTTTTTCTTCTCATTTTCAATTCCAATTAAAGGATTCTATTTGGCTTTGTTTATGTCGGAAATTGAATTGTGAAGTTATAATGTTATCAGGCAAATATTAATATTTGAGAGACTTTCAATTGCTATATGGATGCGGGAGGGGGGGGGGGTCATGAGAGGGCATTTATTTTTTGATGTATCCATTCACTATCATTTAATATGGGGCCTTTAGCGCTTTAAATTTTAGTGCTTTAAAAAGAGCTGCACGGTGTACGAGTGGTTAGCGCGTATTGGCCTCACAGCTAGGATACCGCAGTTCAATTCCATTCTCGGCTATCTCCACGTGGAGTTTTTGCATGTTCTTCCTGTTTTCTGCGGGTACTCCGGTTTCTTCCCACATTCCAAAAACATGCAAAGTTGTCTATATGTGCTGTGATTGGCTGGAGTGGACCCCGCCCCTCGTTCAAAGACAGCTGGGATAGGCTCCAGCACCCCACCAACCCTTGTGAGGATAAGCGGTAGAAAATGAATGAAAGAACCCCCCCCGATCCCACTCTCCCAACCATCCAGTTGAGTTGAGACAGGAGCTGGGCTCTTTTTCCACTTGAGTTGTCACGCTGGGGGGGTTGGGGGGCTGCGGGGGGGTTACACAGTCTGACCCCATGATAGTTGACAAAAGGGGATGCTCCGGTGAAACACCTTTGGCCTACATGCATTATTAAAGCTACAACTTGATGGGACACCAAGAATGTAACACAAACTCTTAGGGAGGGGGGGAATAATATTAAGTCAATAAATATAGTCATTTTAATATTTGTTCAAGCAAAGCCAGGTCATTCATTCATTTGAAATTACATAATAAGAAGAAGATGGACAGCTACAGTCGGATGATGTGAATTTGGGGTGTTTTTTTCTTCCCAGGCGTCGTTTAGGAAAGGCTGTGTTAGCAGGAACGCAGTAGTTGAAGTAGAACAAGAACTGATAAGTACTTGGAGAGTTTACAAATTACGGCGACAGTTCTCCTTCTCCCCGGGTGCCGCTCAGACGGAACAAATCTAACGTGAGCTCATGCGAAGGGTGGGGGTGGGGGGGGGGCAATAAGGAACTATTGCTTTCCTGTCACATGTAATTTATAGCTCTCTATTTGCATCTCTTTGCCCGCGTGGCCTAATCCCAGACTTTAGCGATCAATATGGACTCATCCATATTGGCACGTAGGGAGGGGAGATGCTGGTGCTGGGGGGGGGGCATTGGTGGTTGCAGGGTGTATGACCGGTCTGTAGTCATCTTCTCTGACTTTGTTTTAAAGGATTATCCGAACAAAAGTGCAGCAGCCATTCCATCCGTCGCCCGATGGGACGTCGCTGTCGACAGCAGGCCATACCATAGGTAGGATCCCACACATCATCATCATCATCATCATCATCATCAACTACTACCGTGCACATCTTCTGCGTCAGCGGGAAGTCAAAATGGACCCACAGCAGGTCTCCATTACATTTTCTGTTCCTTTGGCTTTTCAGTGCCAAACACGGTGTCTCCGCCGGTAACCAGCACCTCCAACGACCCCGCGGGATCCTACTCCATTAACGGCATTCTGGGTATCCCACGATCCAACGGGGAAAAGAGGAAAAGAGACGAAGGTAAGATGTGTTTTCACGTCGGAGTGCCGTTAGAAAAGTCAAACGATCTTATGTGATCTGTGGTGGTTCTTCTTTTGGATCCTGGATGCGTACCTGTGTCTTTAAAAACCGATGCGCTATGTATCCTTTAGTGTGGTGTTCAGGGACTCCATTGTTGTATCGTTAAGGAGGCTTTAAAGGTTACACTTTTGTTCCCCTGACCAGTCACTAGCCACGTTTACATGAGGAGTTTTTCCTCTTTCCGAATGACTTTTCCGAAAACAATGGTATACATGGAAAAGAATATTCCAATCTCCTGTCTACATGCGCCGCTATAATCAAACCGAATACTAAATGGGGCATGCCCAGTAAAATGTAAACATCAACATCACGTGATACCAAGTTTTTCTACTCCGTATTGCCAGTTTTTCGTTCATCCAGTCTTGAAATTTAGTTTGGATCAAAAACAAGGAGTCCAGGAGTCCAGTACTCCTGGACCAGTAGGAGTCCAGTACCGATTGCTGGCCTCCATTTTAAAACTGAAGAACGTCTGAGCATGCACTGAAAGATCAATTTAAACAGGAAAAGATGAAATTCAATCTTGCTAATATTTTATCATTAAACTCAGGACATGTTTTATATAGATTTATATTTTTAATATTTTTTTAATAAAAACTGGACTTGTGAATAAAGTATAGAAGGGTTTAGATTCTGTTCCACAGATGGCAGTAATGATAATAAACAATAAACAACAGAAGAAGAACAACTTTCCGTTTTACAAGATACCTCAATCGGATTGGGGAAAGGAATATTCCACATTCCCTTTGAATCTGATTATATGTTCATTCGGATTGGCACTTTTCTTTGGGAATGAGGTGTATACAAAGGTTCAATTCTTTCCGTTTGAGCAATTGGAATATTAGTGTCCATGTATACGTGGCTAACGTCCAAAAAAGAATGCGTTTACACGGGATTGTTACCTCAACATTTCCAGAGGTTAACTTCCGTTGGAGTCAGTCATTATCTTCATGTAGATTTGAAGGACAGAAATGGATTCCCGCACCGCGTCGGATTGTAATCTTCATGCGCTGTGCTGAAGTTGCAACTCTGGAGCTCTAAAAAAAAAGGCGCTCACTGTTCCAGGCGACGACCCTTAATAAAACACCTGAACTTGGCTACAGCGCCGTGTCAATCCACCGAGGAGGCTTTTTTTGATTTGAAGGCACGACCTCCACTGTTGTCTCCTGCAATTAATCTTTATGGAAGTGATTAAAGGGCTTTAGATAATTACATGTCAAGATGATGTAGCCGACCACCCGGGTCAGTCCAGAAAGCCGCTATAGCTCTGGGTTTTTTTTTTTTTTCTTTCTCCTCTCCCCCTTCTTGGTTCTCCCTCTCCTGCAACTCTGAGGCCTGAGGCTTTTATAGATTATTGGTTGTGTAAGAACCAGGCTTCCTTAATGTTGCTACATACACCAGGAGATGATGAGATGTTTTGAAATGATGGGAGGAAGAAGGTGAGCTTTATTTCTGCAGCATGGGATCTAATCGGAGCGTGCTTGGTTTTTGTTCTGGCGTTTTGCGGGATACCATGGAGAAATTGATGTTTTTATGTGTGTGTGGGGGGGCAAGGAGTGGTGGGGGGGTAAGGCAGAGATGACTAACGACCTGTCAGAGGTAGATTTCCTGGCAGAGATATAAAACCCAGCATGACGTGGGCACAACAAAATGACATAATCAAGCCTTTTGGCGGGAAGCAGTACGGCGGTGAGGGCATAATGCAAATGTCTGGTGTTCCCGAGGTTCATTTGGAGCCGTCGGAGGACTCCTCGTATTAAGCGTAATGTCCCACCCCGCCACCCCCGCCCTATGCCCAACCTGGAATGATTGAAGGTGCACATTTTTATGCAGATTGCTACTGAAGGGCACGGCGATATTAAGGGCACGGGGAGGAAGATGGCCTCTTTAGTGGGGGAGTCCATTTCTAAAAGTAGCCGTGTGTCTTATAAGCTTCGTTTCCATGTTGCGCTACAGTTTGATATGTATTTTATTCCATTTTCCATCGTAAAGGGTTCCCCAAATATCCAGTTGAACTGGCTATCCGCCTGGTAGCTATCCATCGTCATCCTGCTGGAAACACCAGCTCCATGCGTATTTAACTGATATCAACCGTTATTGCTGTGAACACAACTGATTTGTGCAGTTGGGTGGAAGCGTGGATTTCAACGTGCGGGTTCTGGTGACGCCAGATTGCTACATTTAGCATGAAAATAAACCTGTGAATATGAGACCGTTGTCATTGAAATGAAGTAGTATTTCCTGACCCAAAAAATTGATTGTAGGCTGCATGGTGGTCGAGTGGTTAGTGCACAGCTAGAAGACCTGAGTTCAATTCCAGTGTTTGCATGTTCTCCACATGCATGCATGGGTTTTCTCCGTGTTTTCCTCCAAAAAACATGCTAGGTTAATTAGCGACTCCAAATTGTCCATAGGTATGAATGTGAGTGGGAGTGTTTTTTTTGTCTATATGTGCCCTGTGATTGGCTGGCAACCAGTCCAGGGTGTACCCCGCCTCTCGCCCCGAATAGAGCTGGGATAGGCTCCAGCATACCCGCGACCCTCGTGAGGAAAAGCGGTAGAAAATGAATGAATGAATGAATAAAGCAGTGGCTATTAACCTACGTGAATATGAAACTGAAATTAAGTAGTATTAAGTAGTATTTCCTGCCCAAAAAAAATCAATTGTAGGCTGCACTGTGGACGAGTGGTTAGTGCGCAGGCCTCACAGCTAGAAGACCCAAGTTCAATTCCATAGTTTGCATGTTCTCCCTATGCATGCGTGGGTTTTCTCCGTGTTTTCCTCCAAAAAAACATGCTAGGTTAATTAGCAACTCCAAATTGTCCATAGGTATGAATGTGAGTGTGAATGGTTGTTTGTCTATATGTGCCTTGTGATTGGCTGGCCACCAGTCCACCTCTCGCCCCAAAGACAGCTGGAATAGGCTCCAGCATACCCACTACCCTAATGAGGATAAGCGGTAGTTTTCCCATTGAAAACGAATGGACAATTTATTTTGGACTATTATTTTGCATTATTGTTACATTTTGCAGTAGAAAATGAATGAATGAATGAAAATTGATTGTATACTCTAATGCACTAATTGTGCTAAAATGTTTTTAGCCAATTTCAAGGAAAAATGTATTGTGTTTGAGTAGTTTTCAGCATCATATGTGAGCGATGTTCATGGATACATAAAGTAGTAATTTTGTCACTTTTGAAATAATCCAAAAGTATATTTATTGTGTTTTGTGCAATTTTCAGTAGCTCTCCAAAGACTGTGGTTGTTTTCATGCTGGTAGATGATGTCATATTGTGTCATATATGACCTTATACGAGCGTGTAGGGTCATTTTTGTTGCCTTGTTTGGACTTGGATTGTGTGTTCAAGACAACGATGATGTTTCACAAAGAAATAGCACAAAGGCAAACACATTTTCCACCCCCCCCCCCGTCAGCTAATGTCTCTGCATGGCCTCGTTTGCCGGTAGTACATATTGTGCTGCGCTCACTAGGCTGTGGTCCAGTTAGTCAGTAAACACCAGGACCACCACATTTCCTCACAGCGCAGCCTCATTTAACTCGGTAAGCCGCGGGATGATTACGGCAGAAGCGTAAAAAAAAAAAAAAAAAAAAAAAACACATGCAAGTACGGAATATTTGTTCCTGTGGCGCTCCGCCAAGTTTCCGAGTCAGCAGTGCCCTTAAAGAAAGGTCCCAAATTACGGCAGCCGTGTCGGGATAATGCGCTGTGACACGCGTTATGTACACCGGGACCGGGCCAGAGGCGCTTCAGGGACACAGGTGTCATAAGAGCCATTATCTGCTATTGTGTTGCGGCAAATTAAAAGTAGCATGTTACACTTGGCAGCCATTGTCGTAAGGCCGGGGGAAAGATGGCGTCCTCAGTGACCATGGCTGTCCAAGCTGTCGTGCTGAGGTGACATGTATTAGAATGTCTTCCACTGCTGAGAGAAAAAAGCTATTACCGCGCGTATTAATGTCCGTGTACACCCCACTAAGACCCCCCTACTTGGAAAAACTACAAAAACACAAAGGAAAAAAAAACGTCCACTGGCGCTTCAAAACAATGCATCCATAGGGTGTCATGTGTATGCCAATCCAACAGGTGGCGCTCTAACCTACAATAAATCCATCATATGTAATCAGAAGTGTGTTTGAATACTCTATTTAATTTAACAGTTCAATATCAGTATCAGTTCTAGATCCGATATCAATCCGATACCAAGTAAATCGAATCAAATCGAATCGGGTCTCCGAGCTGTGGGGCCTGCACGCTAACCAACGTTCATTCATTTTGTACCGCTTATCCTCACAAGGGTCTCGGGGGGGGTGCTGGAGCCTATCCCAGCTGTCTTCGGGCCAAGAGGCGGGGTCCACCCTGGACTGGTGGCCAGCCAATCCCAGGGCACATATAGACAAACAACCATTCACACTCACATTCATAACTATGGACAATTTGGAGTCGCTAATTAACCTAGCATGTTTTTGGAATGTGGGAGGAAACCGGAGTAACTCGGAACTCGGGTCTCCTAGCTGTGAGGTCTGCGCGCTAACCACTCGACCGCCATGCAGCCCCAGCAAATATATATTGAATAACAATTATTAAAACATTGATATTAATTCTAATACGTTTTAATAAGTTGTAATAATTTTGTCTATAAGCTCAGAACATTTTCAGCTCAGTTCAGCTTCTTGACACGCATACTCACATAGCACAATCAGAGTTGCGCAACGCTAAGACGTGAACTTAGTCTAACAGAATAAAGTTGTAGTATTTTGAAAGTCTTTTAAAGTCACACGCTGGCCAACAAACCGTTCAATCCCACCCGCCGTGATGGCTTCGTTGGATTTGTGTGTCCGTGTGGATGGATGAGATTCCGATGTTTGGGATGCAGCTACCAAGTCATTATTCCTCATCTGTGAGCGTCATGATGAGGGTGCTGGGTTGGGATGAGATGATGATGGAGTACTACAAAACCGACTCGACTCCAGTCTGTACAAAGTAGGGGTTTTATTCCAAGTATCATAAAGAGTGTATGACATATGTACTCGCTACTTGTCTATCTATGAATTATCAATAATATTGAGGTTTACGCTGCTAGTCTGTGTGAATTATCAATAGTATTGAAGTATAATCGTTCCAGTTCATGAAAAACATGTTTCCTGTCTTTGCAATTAATCCATTCAGCATAAATAATGCACACAACCGTCAATGCGGAACACACAGATGATGTATTTCATTTGTGTTTACATCGTTGAATGATTCAATTACCCCCCCCCCCCCCACCCCCCCACCCCCAAACATAGGTTGAGGCGGGAAATGACAACACAACAATGTGATGACGGAAGACGAGCATATTTGTCCTGGCATGTTGTTTAAACAAGGAAGTAGACTACAAGGATTAGACCAATCCACCCCAGAGTGGGGGGGGAGTGGGGGGTCACGACCCAAAGGTGGTGGCTTCACCGCTTATTTTATTGTGTGGAAAAAAAAAAACACAAGCTTTTATTGTGTGGGAAAGAAGCTACTCTTTCACTCACTTTGTATTTTCCTTGCTTTTATTTTGACGGGCACTCACAGGGGGACCCGGTTGGCTTGAGTGCCCTACTAGGGGTTGTGACCTTCGGGTGGCGAACCCGCAGAGAGGCGTCTTCGCGGTGGGGGTGGTTATCTTATCTGGAGGGGGGGCGGCTCCCTCATTACTGGAGAGTTGTCGAAATCAATAAAGCTAACATAGTCGCAACTTCTTGTAGTAACAATAAGTCCTCAGATATTTTGCAGTTCTTAACGGGTAAGACTCCACTAGTAGTTTGAAGGAGAACCATCACTAGGACGACTACAGATTTCGAAAATTGACTGCACATCAGCATCTACCTTTGAGATGCAGATTGCCTTGACCAACCATGCATTTGTCATTTTGGTGTTTTACGTTGAGAAACCCTGGTAAAGACTCTAACAGGGCATCTCCATCTACAAATGGTTGGAGTCCAAGATGATGTTTGGCTTTCTCAAAGCTACTTTCTTATAACTACGTGCGCCTGTGTGTAAAATCGTGACAAAAAAATCCGACAAATTTCATTGATTTCATTGAGACAATGAAGTGAAAAACTTAGTCCTTAGTAACAGTCCTACCCCTGTCCAAAAAGGGTCTCAGTAAGCCTTGTGACAGCATTCCCAGCAACTAGTTCCTAGGCAAGGCTGGGGTCTTTTCCCAAGTACGTAAGGTATATCAATCCAAAACTTGAATCCAAACCTGTGAGGTTTCTATTTGGTTTGACTTTCTTGAATCAGGAAGACCTGTCTTTATAGACTTCCCCTTCAAAAAATGACTCTGTTCAGTTGTCTTGTTGTATCGGTTTGATTCTCACAACTACACCCTATGACGTCAAAACGCCAAGTATTTTATCGTGGAACGGCATTCTGGGTGACCTGAAACA
This sequence comes from Doryrhamphus excisus, assembly GCF_030265055.1. Lineage (NCBI taxonomy): Eukaryota > Metazoa > Chordata > Actinopteri > Syngnathiformes > Syngnathidae > Doryrhamphus > Doryrhamphus excisus. The sequence continues at coordinate 13,485,045 of NC_080487.1, read as the reverse complement.
GTTTCTAAAGTCGGAAAATGCCGGCTAAGGACTAGCAAATCCGATCCATCCGATCTAAAAAACATGTCGCTTGACTAGAAGTGAGCGAGAAGTGAGTGTCAGGAATCGGATTTATGTGCATCTGTTCTATCTTTTGTGCGTCACGTATCCGTTCCCATCTGGATGCAACTATTTACTACTCTGACACGATGTCGACCCCACTTTTTTCAACACAAAACACCCCCCAAAAAAAATCCCCAGAATGTTCGAGGGTGGAGGTTAAGGTAATTTGCATGTCAAAGTTCCAGTCAATAAGGCGATCACCAATTTGAAAACCTGAGAAGGATTTCCAGGGATAAAGATGTTACCCCCAAAAATCTTGACGGTACAGAATCGATGCATCACTTGGGAATTGGGCAGCACATGGGACGGCTTTCGTGGGTGTGCCTCCCACGTTGGCCAACAGCAAGCACGTGGGCGGTTATTGATCAAAAATAATGAATGACTCTGTTCATGCAAGAGTAGTCTAAGCAAACTGATGAGACATCTAGGACTCTAGGACTGTCAATGCCAACAACTACGTTCTGTCGATACGGTCTCACACACACAAAGTCCAAATCCGGACTTGTTACAATCCGGGGAAGGATGTACTGTTTGTGAGGAACAAGTTGTCACCTGTTGACGCCACATAACCATCATCAGGGAATACCGGAGAAAGTTATCTTGGATCGTCTGAGACTACTTAAGGGGAACGGAGATATTGATCAGGAGACTGGAGGAGAGAAACTGTTGTGGGGGGGGGGGGGGGGGGGGGGGGCACGGAAGCTACTATTCTATTCTGTTTGATTTGTTCTTAATCCAATTCTATTGTGTTTAATATATTTTGAATAGATTTTGTAAATCTGATACTAATTTGCGAGTCTTTTTTCCCCTTCTCATTACAAGAGTAAAAAGTAAAGAACACGCAAAAATGGGAAATTAAATTAGCTTAACTTAAATTACTTAAGTGGCCCTTTTGCCTTTGTTAGGGTGAGGAAATCGTATTTTTAAAAAAATAGTTTTAGTAGTGCCCATTCTCTTTTGTTGTATTGTGTTGTGTTAAGTCCTGGGCTAAGTTAGCCTCATTAGCATTGCCACCAATACATGATATTGTTAGCATGCTATTTCAGTGTGTTTAGTGTACAGCCCAGAGCTGAGATATTATGTTGCTGTGCATGTGTTTATGTTTCATTTTTCATTTTTCTCATTTTTTTTTACCTTTTCTTTTACGAAAAGCGAGTATACACCCGCGAAAATCCACGCATAAGTGAAAAAGTCATAAAAATGTCCACTTTTGACACGGATGACTTGACGGATTGCCGTTTTTCTCAGATTTAGGATCAACATTTGCCATAAAAGTGATAGTTGTACTTGTTCGATTCAGCCTTGATTAACTTTATTTACATTTTCAGTTAATAAATATAAATATATACATAATGCTGCCCTGTCTTTCAATTAAAAATTGGCATATTTCAGACATAGTGTGGTGCGGTGATTAATCATGATTAATTGAAAGCCGTCATTAATCTGATTACCAATATTAATCATTTCACAGCCCTATTCATAACAAAGTATTCCCAAACCGTGACAATCAATAGTTTACAATTATGCTGCTAGCTGGCAAGTTAGCATATCCATTCCAAGATGCTAACTACCAGCGACACTGCAAAGAACACTGCACACCGTGTCACTTCCACGTGTCTACTACATATTCTACTTGGAAAAAAAGCGGTATGGCAACATAATGGAAGAGCAATAACACTCCCAAAAGGCACTAGAGCGCCGACATGATTGATCAATTGAATTCGGCGAGAGGGGGGGGGGGGGGAACCGGTGGGATTAAGTAGAGTATTATACGCACAATGAGTTGAGGCAGGATGTTCATTTCAAGTCCATTTGAGCTCCCTCTTGCCGCCAGATCAGACAATCAATAGGGGCCTTGCATATCATACATCATCCCCCCCCAGGCCCCCCCCCCCCACACACACACATACACTCCAGCTCACCGAGGGGAGAACATAATCTGCCGCAAATTTAGAATGACAGATTTGGAAAGGCGGGGGATGCCTTCAAAGACAGAAGGAATATTGGGATTTGGAGTTGTGTAAATTACCGGGGTCGCTCTTTCCTCTCGTAGATGGTTCAGATGGTTCTGGCCCAAACAGTGATTCTCAGGGTAGTGTGGAGAGTTTACGCAAACACCTGAGGGCCGACGCCTTCACACAGCAGCAGCTGGAAGCGCTGGACCGGGTCTTTGAACGCCCCTCCTACCCGGACGTCTTCCCTGCGTCGGAGCACATCAAACCAGAACAGGTCAGTAGTGTTCTTTAGTCTCTTCTCTTTGTTTTTCAGAAAACACACACACGTAAAAACACTCCTTATCCAGAGGCTAATTAAAGCTGGCTGAGACGGCAGGCCAGGGGGAAAAAGCAGGAGGGATCGCAGGGAAAACTCCCACGCGTTATTGATTTTGCGACGGGAAAAACACATTCCTTGCATCCCTTATAATGGAGAATAACAGTACGGCCGTGTGAAATAAATCAACAGATGCCTTTTAGCGTCATATGACAGCTTTGTGCGACATGGAGGAATTTAGTAGCATTTTATTTGTCTATTTTTTTTATTTGACATGAATAATGTTTAATTATGACAGCATGAGAAGACACAAGTATCCTATTTTTTTAATTAATTTTTAACATAATCTATTAATTCATTCATTTTCTACGGCTTATCCTCACGAGGGTTGCGGGGGCGCTGGAGCCTACCCCAGCTGTCTTCGGGCGAGAGGCGGGTGACAAGTTTCTTGACTTTTTTACGAATTGTTATGGTAAATTATTGCGTCTTTAGCGCCATTTTACGCACCTCTGGATTGTGACTCAACTCTAAAAAAAAATGTGCACATAATTTAAAAATTTTATTTTTATAACAATAAGGAATAAAACATTTTTTTAAATTTTTTTACAACAAATTTTTAATTTTTTAATTCATTATTAGCCTTTTTATTTTACATGTTTTCATTTTGTCATGGAGTATATACCCGCGAAAAAGTCATATAAATGTCCACTTTTGACACCCCCTCCCACGAAACCCTCCTGCTGACTTGATATTGCCGTTCTTCTCAGATTTAGGATCAACATTTGCAATAAAAGTCATATTTGCACTTATTTGATTCAGCCACATAGCCCTGCTTTAAGTCCCAAGTATGCCTCATAACTTATTAAACACGTTTAGTATCAAACATACAAGTACCCCCCCCCCCACTAATGAACAATAATGTAAGACCATTGATGAACACATGGAGTCGGGTTGGAGACACTCAAAGCACACAACTTCAAATCGCAACACTTTCCCCCCGTATTATCACATACTGTAATGACAACTATGGTGTATTCAAGGAACGCCAAACACTGGAAAATCTCAACGCTTGAAGAAAAAACATTATCAGCGAAGCAGCAAAAATGTGTGAATTTACACGACAGTGAATACCGAATGTGCGGGGATCCGCCGTATAGCAATTCAACTTGAACACATAGCGGAATGAAACAATTAGCATACAATTATGGGTGTCTTTAAGATATACAACCACCCTCCATCTTTCAAAAATGAGCCCCCCCCCCACCCCTGACGGCGCTTATTAGAAGCTGCGGTTTTATTACAATGGATAACTTTTATTTACATTCATTATACTATTAAACAACAAGAGACGATTAATTTCTTTCAGCAAACTACAAGTCGGAGCCATAAAAAGCAAAAGCAAGTGGCCTAATTGAGTTAATTTTAATCTCTCTGCAATCAGGCGGAATTAGGCAGGTGATAAATCAGTGGGACAGGCCTCACCTCCAGAAGAGGGCCTAATTTGCACCTAATTACAAAACTGATTTCTACTGCAAGATCAATACCAAAACCAATTGGAAATGACTTGCAATCACAAAGAGCGTCAGGGAGAGTATTAAAAGGCAAAAGGATTGGGAGGGGGGGGGTGAGTTTTAAAAAAAAGGGGGGTGAAAAATCAGTTTTAATTTAATGCAATATTAATCAGGCCACCTTCTCTTTTAGCGGGGGCCTCACTCGATACACACACACACACCCCCTCCCTGCCCGCCCCCATTTCTCTTCCTGTGCAAAATGTGTCCCCATTTGCCAAGTGTCTGGGTCGCCGTAGTGACGCATTAAAAAGTCATTCTGCTGATGCAAAACTCAATGGACGCAGCCCTCCCACACTTCTGCTTGCCATGTGGTCATCCCTTTCACCGCGTCGCCTCTTATCTGCATGAGAAAACGTCTGCCGGGCGTCTGAAGCCTCGCCCCAATAGAGCAAAACATCCGACCTGGTGCCAGGGAACAGTTGTAGCAGACAATTAGAGTTTATCGGCCACAGAGGCAGACAAGAGTGGGGTCAGAGCTGTCTACGTACCCCCCCCCCTCCTCCGTGGGCCCCGATCCCATGGGGGGGGAGCGGGCCCCGCTGAGACACTCCCCTCAAACAAACAGTGTCCCACTCCGGAAGTCTCATCTCATTAAAAGCATACAAACATGCTAACATCTGCCATCACTACTAAATAATTACATTACATTAAATACTTAATTGAAATATGGGAAATGAATAAACTCGTATATGTGATAATTATACAATATTAAAATTATTCCAAAAAATTATTAATAATTTTTGTGATTTTTGAAACATTTTTAAAAAATTATTTGTTTATTTTTTATTTAGCCAAACAAAGCCAATATGCTTGTTTTACCAGAACATAAACAAAATGCTGACACAATCATTTATTTCTAGTCTTCTTACATTATTTACTAAAAACCTGAATGAAAATGAATGCCTGCCTCTGCTGGGCCCCTCCAGCCGCATCCGCTGCCTTCTAAATCGCGGCTGTAGCCCTCTTTTCACTCATCATGGTCCACGCAAACTCATTGGACGAACTGGGGCAGTGCCGAGACCAACATGCACCCACCTCGGAGTCGGAAGTGGTTGCAAAGGGTTCGCGCGTCACGCGTCATCCGTAGCCCAACGCAGCCCGGCACACAACCAAAGTTCCTCCTGCACTAAAAGTGCTACGTAGTGTCTGCATGCTCCAAAATCCGCATCCACTAATTTCGCCCACACTTACAAGTACAGCGGGTCGGGACCGTAAAACCAGAATTAACTTTTTGGACCAAAACAATGCTCTTCATCGTAAATCCTGCAAAGACGTCAACATTTCTTGCCCCTTTAAACCTCGCTAGCATGACTCAGACATTAAAAAAGTAACAAAAAAAGTCGGGACGGCCGTACAGATCGAAGTCTTCAAGTGTCAGCGGGAAAAGGCCAATGGTAACCCTCACATGGGGCCCACATGGCGCGCACACAACAAAGCGGAACCACTCAAGAAGGCAAATCCAGCACAAAGGGGCCAGCTGACGCCCTGGCATCACATTCAAACCCCCCGAAAAGCCCACTTCTTCTCAGACAATACCCAAATAAATTCATGATATGCTTCAACCGCGACACACACACACACCCACGATGCTCTCATCCGCACGTATACCGCAGCACGTAACGCACACGCCGGGCCCCGGCTCGGTGGTTTTGTTGCGGTTTTCTAACCACTCCACTGTCCACTTCCCAGGCTAACGAGTACTCGCTGCCTGGCCTCAATTCCAGCCTGGACGAAGTCAAGCCCAGTTTGTCGTCTAACGCCAACCCGGACCTGAGCCCCAGCGTGTCGCAAAGCTACCCTGTAGGTAAGATCTTGGCCCCCACCCACCCTCAACTTTGAACATTAAAAGCGAGTCAACCAACAAGCCAAGTGTCCGGGAGTATTTCATGTCCTGTCGTTCACTAGAAGCTATCTGTCTGTCTCGGACAGCCAGGAAAGCTGGAGCATCTGTCGTCCCGGCACTGTTTCGCTGAGCAAGCAGCTCCGGAATTGGGGGGGGTTGTGGGGGGGTTACTGTTAAGTCATGGTCGGGCAAGGTCCTTTGGGTGTCACTGGATCAGATTCATCAGAGCGGCAGCGGCTGTTGGTTGGCTGCTTCTGTGATTTGTTCACTTTGTCACCTGGATAGGTGGGGGCGGTGGGGGGGCGGCGGGGTGCGGGGACTTGTGTGTGTGGGGGGGTGTCGGCAGTTTGCGGGAACACAAGTAATGTGCCTCGGTAAATACGCTCTGGCACCTCCGCCGCCTCACTCTAACACTGTGATCATTTACTTCATCCTCCGATGTCACCCTACAAAACACCCCCACCCGGCCCCCCTCACACTAGCCCACCCCCGCTCGGTCACACGTAATGATTGCCCAGCTTATTGAAATATTGTTGTTTTGTTGCTATTAAGCTTTGAATGACCTCACTTTTATTACCTGTTGGGATCCTTGTTCCGCAAAAACTATTCAACAGTTTTCCGTTCACGGTATAAGGTTAGGACTTGGACTAAAGAACCGAAAAATTTGGATGAGCTGTGAATCAAGCTTTAGCTCTACTGACGACCATTCTGGAACATTCCAGTATCCCGTTCCCTCCCGCCCCCTTTTCGGGGGCTTTACTCATTGTTATGTTGGCATTACAGTTATAGCATCATCTTGTTTCTGGGGCCAAGAAAAACAACAGTAGCTAAGCAATAAAGTAGAATACTGAAATACTGTCTGAGGATCGAACCAGCAACCAGTCATACAGTCATTTAAAATGTAAAAAAAAATAAAAAATCACCGTATATATTGATAAAAATTGTGGAATTTGAAAGTTTTGACAACTGTGCTGTAGACTCAGCAAAATGGTACAATGATTTCCCACCAATAGGGGGCACCAAAATATTTGTCCATTAGTTTTCAATGGGAAAACTCCATCAATCCACGTATTTTCTATATCGCTTATTCGCACTAAAGTCACGGGGGTGCTGGAGCCTATCCCAGCTATCTTCGGGCGGGGTACACTCTGGACTGGTGGCCAGCCAATCACAGTGCACATATAGACAAACAACCATTCACACTCACATTCATACCTATGGACAATTTGGAGTTGCTAATTAACCTAGCATGTTTTTGGAATGTGGGAGGAAACCGGAGTACCCGGAGAAAACCCACGCATGCACGGGGAGAACATGCAAACTCCACACAGAGATGGCCGAGTGTGGAATCGAACATGGGTCTCCTAGCTGTGAGACCGACATGCTAACCACCAAAACTGTTACAGAAAATATGAAAGGTAGTCAACGTGGATTGTATTGTTTTGAATGTAGCCGATGTGTTCAGGGACAAAATTGAGGTGTAATAATTGTAACTGTGAGTGTTACAATTGGTGTGTGCATACCCCCGATTCGGGAACCTAGGATTTAGAGGTCAAAGTAATGACAAAAACACCTCTAAGCTAATAGCTAATACAACCAGAGAGAACTACTACGTCTTGCAGGGCAAAACAAAAAAAGTAGCAAGTGATGTGCAGTATTTAGGCCAGGATCCAATTCTGAATTAATTGTGCTTTAACGAGAGGAGAAAACAACTTTTGTTTTTTTTAACGTTTTCATCATCGATCACGTTGATTTTATGCCCCCGGAATTAGCATAATCTATTAGACTTGATTCATGAAGTCATGGCCAGAGATCGGGATTGCGGCAGCACAGATAGAAATCTTTTGTGTCCTCTGCTTATCCTATTAGAGGCTGAAAAGCAGCAGGGCCCGAGCAGAAAGGATTTAAGGGCATTGTGCGCATCATCGAAATTCAGAGGCAAAGACGCCTTCCTCTCTCTTGCGCTCCTCTCCTCCACATTAATGTGAATTACCTTCTAAATAGTCCCTCTTGGCCCATAAGGCTCCATGAATATGTGGCTAGGACAATTGCATATTGTCAGGTAATTTCTATTGTTGATATGGGAAGTCATTTCTTTGATGAATTCCCCCCCCCCCTCCCCGCAAGAGAGATGGATCTCATCAGAGGTGCTCCGTCTTCTTTTTTTTCCGGCCTATTCAGACTGCTTAAGATTCAAATAGACTTCCATGTGTGTGTGTGTGTGTGTGTGTGTGTGTTAAGAGACCCAAGTCTGAACTTTTTGTGTATTTTCCGAGGAGTTAATGAAGAGATGGTCTCGATAGGGACGATTGTTGTCCACTCGCTGTATTGAGGTGAGGTGTTTTCTTCTGGTGCTTCAATGGGAGCGTGCCACTCATCTCCACTCTGCATACTGACAACCCGAGGGCGTGTGTGTGTGTGTGTGTGTGTGTGTTCCCTACTGGGCCGACTAATGGAGGTCCCCAAAGGCCTTGAAAGCACATGTCAATGACACTTGGCTCGCCGCTGTGCAACATTCGCCTAACATCATACATGTTCAAAGTCTGGGGTCTGTATCTGACCGGCGCTGCAGTTCCAGTTCGGAAACAGTTTGGGAAAAGAGCATAGAGTCGGCACAAAGTCTGGCACAAGAAAAACCGTAAAACAAGGGTCTGAAACTCATGGACCGCCTGAAAAAAAACACCGAAGAAGAAAAAAAAAAAGAATACCTAGCAGACTATTCTTTTGGTTACTGACTTTTCAAAATTTCAATGTTCTCCATTTAACTTCCCTTAGACAAATATTTGCATGTTCTGTATGTATTTAGTATTGTATGTATTTAACTTCCTAACTCCACCTTAATTTTCTTTGTTTCCAGTTTGGAAACAGTTTGGAAAAGAGCATGAAAAAACCACTGAAGAAGAAGAAAAAACTAACAAATACACATAAATAGCAGACTCTTTTGACTTTATGGTCAAACTATTCTTTTGTTACTGACTTTGCACAATTTCAATGTTCTCCATTTAACTTCCCTTAGACAAATATTTGCATGTTCTGTATGTATTTAGGAATTTAATTTTATTAACTTCCAAACTCTGCCTTAAATTTCTTTGTTTCCAGTTCGGAAACAGTTTGGAAAAAAGCATAGAGTCGGCACAAAGTCTGGCACAAGAAAAACCGTAAAACAAGGGTCTGAAACTCATGGACCGCCTGAAAAAAAACACTGAAGAAGAAGAAAAAAACGAATAAATACGCATAACTAGCAGACTCTTTTGACTTTATGGTCAAACTATTCTTTTGTTACTGACTTTGCAAAATTTCAATGTTCTCCATTTAACTTCCCTTAGACAAATATGTGGATGTTCAGTCTGTATTTAGGAATTTTATTAAATATTAACTTCCAAACTCTGCCTTAAATTTCTTTGTTTCCAGTTCGGAAACAGTTGGGAAAAGAGCATAGAGTTGGCACAAAGTCTGGCACAAGAAAAACCGTAAAACAAGGGTCTCAAACTCATGGACCGCCTGAAAAAAAACACTGAAGAAGAAGAAAAAACGAATAAATACGCATAACTAGCAGACTCTTTTGTCTTTATGGTCAAACTATTCTTTTGTTACTGACTTTGCAAAATTTCAATGTTCTCCATTTAACTTCCCTTAGACAAATATGTGGATGTTCAGTATGTAGTATTTAGGAATTTAATTTTATGAACTTCCAAAATCTGCCTTAAATTTCTTTGTTTCCAGTTCGGAAACAGTTGGGAAAAGAGCATAGAGTCGGCACAAAGTCTGGCACAAGAAAAACCATACAACAAGGGTCTCAAACTCATGGGATGCCTCAAAGGGTAGTGTAATTGAAGAAGAAACCACTGAAGAAGAAGAAAAAACGAATAAATACGCATAACTAGCAGACTCTTTTGACTTTATGGTCAAACTATTCTTTTGGTTACTGACTTTGCAAAATTTCAATGTTCTCCATTTAACTTCCCTTAGACAAATATGTGGATGTTCAGTATGTATTTAGGAATTAAATTTGATCAACTTCCAAACTTAAATTTCTTTGTTTCCAGTTTGGAAACAGTTTGAAAAAGAGCATAGAGTCGGCACAAAGTCTGGCACAAGAAAAAAACGTAAAACAAGGGTCTCAAACTCATGGACCGCCTCAAAGACTAGTGTAATTGAAAAAAAATTCTTTGAACTATTGAAATTCTTTTGGTTACTGACTTTACAAAATTTCAGTGTTCTCCATTTAATTTCCCTTAGACAAATATGTGCATGTTCAGTATGTAGTATTTAGGAATTTAATTTTATTAACTTCCAAACTGCCTTAAATTTTTTTTGTAATGAAAACAGGGCAGCCCATCTGGTGATGTTATAGACTAGACTCTACCTCCAGGGGCCGCCACTGAAATTGAATTTGACGAATCAGATGGACACAAGGGTTCAATGTGGGTCCGGGTCTTTTCCAGAAGTGACTTTCTTTGTTTATTGGTTGGAAAGACCCTCCAACCAGGGGTTATATAGCGCCTCCTGTAGTTTGGGCGTGGTTTTGACAAGCCAGCATACGCCTAGCCTCAGAAACCAGGATGAATTACGAGTCTGTCCTCTCGAAAGCAAACTAACCTTTGAGCGCACGTTTGATAATGACTGACTTTCAGCCCGTGTTTGGGGATTTAAGCAATTTGGCTCACCAAACATTCTTTACTCCCTTGCAATTAATTAGGATGTTTTTTTTTTTTTATTGGACTCGCAAACGCCTCAAAGATGGAGGTCAAAGATTTGCGGTTGTTGCGGCAAACATGAAGGTGTCCCCGTCACGCTACGCTGCGTCCTGTTTTGAGCTAAAGAGGCAGTCACTAATGGCCTTGCGCCGGTGCCAAATGAAGATGAAGTTCTGCCGCTGTTGTTGTCCTCCTCAAACTTGTAGGGATTGTTTCGCTGTTGGTAAAACTCGATCCCCAATCTCGTAAAGCGAGACGTTGCTCACCTTATTATAGGTGATCGTAATGGTACAATTTGCGTTACGATCTTTTCTCGCTGGGTCAAACCGTGTTTCCTGATTTCAGAGTCGCATACTGATTTTGGCTTGAGCACTTTATATTCCGGATGCCCTTCCCGACGAATACCAATGATCCAACAAAACGAAGGATTGACTCTCTTCAAGGCTGCAACAGGGATCAAAGTTCCAATACGAGGGGTTAAGCGACGAGCGTTGCATCGACTCCCTGGTCAAACTCTGGATCACTACCTCAGCCAACATTGATCTGCTATTGGCTACTCATGTCTGGTCCCGAGTTAGTGAAATGTAAATGAAAGTATTTGGGTGACTTGGGTCACAACAGTAAACCAGTAACTTACTCGCACAGAATGGGGTCAATGCCCGGTGGACCGCAAGGCGCCACTTGGGTGAACTGACTTGTGGCAAACCGATTCTTTTTGTCAACTCATGGCCAATATGGCCTCCCGTTTGTCTAAGAAGACGCTTTAGAAATCAAAAACACATTTAAATAAAATTAGTATTCTTACTTCTTTATGCATTTTGACTTTATGGTCTAACTCTTTTTTTGGTTACTGACTTTGCAAGATGTTAGCGTTCTCCATTGAACTTCCCTTAGACAAATATGTGGATGTTCAGTATGTAGTATTTAGGGATTTCATTATATTTACTTTACTTCAAAGGGGGAACAGGAAACCTTAAATTTCTTCGTAGAAAGATGCTTCATGAAAACCGTTAACGTTAACGTCGTATGATGCGGGCTCTCTTCCCGTTTCCCAGAGTGCTTTGCTGTACTGTTGTTGTACATAGCAAATAAATGACATGCTTAAAGCTCACATAGTTGTTGGTTGTTATGCAGTATTTGTTTGTAGTATCTACATATTATATTATTGTGTGATGCTTTAGCATTTTCTTTGAGACACCGTGAGTAAGAATGGTAGGTGGAATATCAACCCCACGCTCGATTTCAATGAAGCTGGTGACGAAACTGTAATGTCACCCTACTGAACTAAGTAAGGATGTAATATTTGGATTCTAGGATTGTATATCAGATATAGAATACGAGCCACGTGCGTATTGTAGTGTACCCAACCCAATGTTCTCATCTGTCATCACGATGCATCTTGTACTCATTAACAGTTCCATCGGCAGACAGTTTTTCCCCACTGAGTCCTCGGTCCTTCATAAATATGTTGGTCCACAATGGTACCTGCGTAGATAGAGGTTATGTGGTGCGCTACAAAAAACAAAAATACACCCTTGGGGGTCAGTGAGGACAACCCCAAGGGTGATGCTCCTCGAAATGAAATGGGAAACTACCACTGTGCCATGGAAAAACATGGAAAACTTTTTGTTTTGGATTCCTATAACAAACGAAAAGCCCCTTCAATAAATGTAGCTCGCCTTAGTTAGCGGTAATTTAGCTAACACTGCTTGAACTTGAACCCTCACCTTGTTTGTCGTTTGTGTTGTTTTGCTCAGGTCGAGATATGGCCAACACAACCTTACCCGGGTACCCCCCTCACGTTCCCCCGACAGGCCAGGGCAGCTACCCAACTTCCACGCTCGCTGGAATGGTTCCTGGTAAGTGACAACGATTACGATTTCCAATGGAAAAACTGCATCAACCCTTGGGATGATCCGATCAGGATTTGATGCTGCCGATACCGATCCTTTTCAAAGGGTGCGGAGCTGATCGGGGAAGGAATATGCATTTTAAAGCAAGTATCGGTCGATACGGATCGATACTGTCCTGATATCGATTGGTGGCCAATCAAACACATCCCTAATATGGAATATTGTCAACTACATTTTAAACCAAATGTACACCCGACAAAGTATCACCTGACTTAACAACCAAACACATGACTCGACTATCTATTTCTATATCTTTTAAGCTAGCCGCTAAGCTAGGAGCCTTATTTTTCGCACTCCGCGGAAGTATGTGCTCAATTGAATACATTTACAAATTAGATTAATTTCCTAGATTAATCAGATTAATCGCAAATCTTAATTTGATTAATTGCGATTAATTACCATTTGCAACTATGCCTGAAATATGCATGTTTTTACTACATTGTATTAACAGAAAAGATTCGTGAAATGCTTCATGAAATATTTTTGTTACCGCCGTTACATCGTATAAAAATAAAATAATAAAATAAAATTGTATTGTATTATTTTTATTATTTATTATTTATTATTATTTAATAAAAATAAAAATTAAAAATAAACATTAAAAAAAAAAAAAGTCAATTTGACCAAATCCGAGATCTGTCGAAAACCAGTTCTGGAAAAAGGCCCATTAAGGCTGAAAGCTAAAAGGATGCTTCCAGTTGTCGTGCGGCGTTCCGGCCCGTTCACCCGGCACACAAGGAATAAAAGGAATAAGATTTAGTGGCGGGCGCCAAACACTGTTAAAGCCCGGCCATTCCTCACCAGCTTCATATAAATTACAGCCTTTATTGTCTCGTAAAGGAAAGAAAGGTGTTGAACCAACGGCGCCGCACGCCGACACCATCGCGCCGCGACTTCTCTTTTCCAATGAAATCCCGTCGACGGGAAAAGCTCGGCGCAGACGCCGTCTCTCAGGGAACGGCTGCAGGATTTACTGCGAGCCGATCTGAAATGCATGCATGAAACCGTTTATTAACACCGGCTGTTTATTACGGCAGCTCGGAATTAAAAACGGGGGAAGAAGAATGGCGAGATATCCGTAAATGGGATGCGGAAAGGCGGGCGCACCGTCGCCTCCTGTATTGTTCACTGTTGCATAACTTCAATGAAATGAAAAAGAAATAAATTACTTGCCAGAACGGTCACATGGCCATGACTGTTGCTCCACCCCCAACCCCCCCCACCCCCACCCCACCTTGGATGTTTAGCACCATGAGAAATGACGCCATGCCGCGTATGATTGAATTTAAGGTATTGAAATATTGATAACAATATTGATTTGCTGTTTTGTTATTTTTTTTACAGGGAGCGAGTTTTCGGGGAACCCCTACAGTCATCCGCAGTACACCACCTACAACGAAGCGTGGCGATTCAGCAACCCAGCGTTACTAAGTGAGTGCCGATGCTAACGATGCTAACGATGCTAGCTTTGTCACGTCTACAGCTCATCTTCTGTAGCTAGGTTGGACAAAATACACGCTGGGACGCTGATAAAACGAACCTCGATGCTAACGAGACACAAGTAGACACATTCCACAAAGATGGCCGACATGTTACAATTGAACTTTACCGTAGGATCGAACCAATTATAAATCTAATGTACTCTAATAGTCTCCTAATTAAAACACAACAAAAACTACACAAATGTATTGTAATATAATGTAATGCATATTATATAATACCAGATAAAATATGATATAATATCATAATGACAGCACTGCGATTGGCTGGCGACCAGTCCACGGTGTACTCCGCTGGGATAGGCTCCAATTTATTTGTTCCAAAATCCAACAAAAAAATAAAAATAAGCTTGTTTTCTATTACTGGATACTGAGGTTCTCATTGGGAGTGACCAGGATGGACAGGATCCCTTCCAGACACCCAGAAATATGAAGATAGGATGGATAGGATCAGAAGGAGTACATCAGAGGGACATTCCATGTTCAAGTCCTTTAGGCCAGACTGAGATGGTTGGGACATGTCCAACACAAAAAGAAGGAAAATGTTCACATTGAAGCAAAAATTTTGGCATAAATGTTTGACGTAAACCCCAGAAAAAGCTATTGGGCGTGTATGCTAACTGAAATTTTTAGCAATTTTTCATTATTTGCTAATGCATTTCCCAAAAATTACTCTAACAAAAAAATAAAAATAAGCTTGTTTTCTATTATTGGATGCTGAGGTTCTCATTGGGAGTGACCAGGATGGACAGGATCAGGAAGGTGGGACATTACAAAAAAATAAAAATAAGCTTGTTTTCTATTATTGGATGCTGAGGTTCTCATTGGGAGTGACCGGGATGGACAGGATCACTTCCAGACACTCAGAAATATGAAGAAAAAAATAAATTTCATAGAGCATAATTATAGTTTTACATGCGGGAAACACTGGAAAATCATGATACAGCCACGTAGATCAATAGTGTTTCTCATCTTCCTCATCAAATTCATGCAACTCAAAACTTTATTTGGCCCCGTGGCAGGTTATTTCACAGTCACACTCAGTTAATTAATTTGTTCCAAAATCCAACAAAAAATAAAAATAAGCTTGTTTTCTATTACTGGATGCTGAGGTTCTCATTGGGAGTGACCGGGATGGACAGGATCCCTTATAGACACTCAGAAATATGAAGAAAAAAATACATTTCATAGAGAATAATTATAGTTTTACATGCAGAAAACACTGGAAAATCATGATACAGCTACGTAGATCAATAGTGTTTCTCATCTTCCTCATCAAATTCATGCAACTCAAAACTTTCTTTGGCCCCGTGGCAGGTTATTTCACAGTTACACTCAGTTAATTAATTTGGGTAATTAATTTGTTCCAAAATCCAACAAAAAATAAAAAATAAGCTTGTTTTCTATTACCGGATGCTGAGGTTCTCATTGGGAGTGACCAGGATGGATAGGATCCTTTCCAGACACTCAGAAATATGAAGAAAAAAATACATTTCGTAGAGAATAATTATAGTTTTACATGCGGAAAACACTGGAAAATCATGATACAGCCACGTACAGCCATCAAATTCATGCAACTCAAAACTTTATTTGGCCCCGTGGCAGGTTATTTCACAGTCACACTGTTAAAAAGTACTTTTGAACAGTACAGTACATGCAGTTTTGTACTGAAACCAAAGCAAGTTTTGGTATTACAGTAGTACAGCAGACTGTTGTGAAATTGTACATTTGAAGGTAAAGATGCTCTTTGTCGTTTCTTCTGTTAACTTTCAGGTTCCCCTTATTATTATAGTGCTGCAACCAGAGGCTCCGTCCCCGCTGCTGCCACTGCCTATGACCGTCACTAGTTACCATGGAAACCAAATCAACCTGCAGGACCGTGGCCTCGGCAGGCTCCACATTGCCCCAGTTTGAGCACACAATGAGACATGTTTTGTTTTTTTTTTTTGTTTTTTTCAGGGGGGGTCGGGGGGGGGGCTCTTCCACGTTAAATATGAATAAACAATTACTGAACCAAGTGGGGGGAAAAATTTGTGGATGACGACTGTACATTCCTTTGCTTGGCAGCTCTCAACAGGGACTGTGCGCAGCATCAAAATAACCCCCCCACATAAACCCCCCCTCCCTGACTTGACTTCATCTGTCATCCAGCAAGCATGGTTGATGCCACCGGAAGATTAAGACTCTGTGATACACAATCAAAGATGTAAAAAAATTAATAAAAAAAAAAAGATAAGTAGTACAGTACGTCGCCATGGAAGCAAATGGATCAATTTGATTCTTTTTTTTTTTTTTTTTAATAATAATTTTTGTGTGACATGTGTGCAACGAAATGTCAGCCGGCAACATTTTGTGTCGTGATATTTAATATTTTTGGTTTCTTTTTGCACTATTTTTTTGGAGGGGCGTTCTTACATATGCAGAAAAAATTTTGCTTTTTATTTGTATTTTTTTGGTTTAATGTCTGTCTGTACGTTTGGCACTTACACACGAGTCGTGTCACGTGCGCTACTCTGCTGGATGTTTCATTTAAGTCGCTTAAGTCTTTGGCAGGACAGGATCGAACAGCCATCATCCCGGCCGAGTCGGATCACCGTCGTCAAGTGGCGCCAAAACAAAAAGAAAAATACATAAAAAAATTTTTAAAAAATCAAAGTTAACAGCCATGGAGTCAAAAAGCAGTTAAATGCCTTAAAAAACATCAATAAAAATAATAATAATATCTAATTCCAGATGCAAAATCATCATGTTTCAGGCTTTTTTTTCTTCTTTTTTTTTAACTGAATGTATTTAAATTTGCCAAAGACTTAGTTGTGTTTATTTACAGGACACCAATCAATGAGAGCAGTGTTATTTTTTTTTATATTATTGTTATTATTATTATTATTATTAGGGACAACCTACACGGTTGATAAGGAAGTGTATGTATAAATTCTATGCAGTGCAGATGGTCATCATTATGCATATTAAGCCTAAAGGTACAGTACAGTAGGTGGAGTTTATTCAATGTTATGTTCATCATTTTGTAACGTGTGTGTGTGTGTGTGTGTGTGTGTGTGTGTGTGTGTGTGCGTGCGAGCGAGCGAAGACACTTCTCGTGTAAATACAGTAAGTCTTTAATGTTCATGGGTATTATCTCTTTCATTCACACTTGTACAATAATAAAAAAAAATAGTGTCGGAAATGTTTTACAAAAAAAATGGCTGTATGGTGTTTTTCATGATGTTATTAGAAATTGGAACCTCTTTTGTTTATTAAAGAAAGTATTTATTAATAATGTAAGTTTTATACTGTATGGGAATATATAAGCCAGTTTATTAGGTTGGGCTCATTGATTGAAAATATTGAGTTCTTATTTACATTTTTTTTAAGTTACATATAAATTAATATAACTAGACGTTTTTTCACAATTTTGTACCTTTTTATTTTTAATTTATATTTTTATAGTAATTATATTATTAATAAATTATATTAATTTGTATCATTAAAACAATGTTGAAATTATTGCCTTAAGTATAATACTTAACATAATAATAATAATAATATAATACAATTATTATTTGAATGAAATATAATTGCAATTTATTTATAACATATTTATTCCATTTTCATTTATTTCTTTATTTTCTTCATCTCTGAAGGACTCAAAATATGTCTGTTATATTTATATTTATGTTAATATTTAATGTAATATTGCAATTATTATCTGAAGTATAATAATTAATATAATATACTAATTGAAGTAATTACCATATATGCAAACATTTGTAAAAAAAATAGTTATTTTAATTTAAAAAATGCTGTATATGAATTTTGATCATTTCATGTCATTTTTATTTTTATTTATTTAATTTCCCAAGGATTTCTAAAGTACCGTATGTACGTATATTTCTATATGTATCAAATTTGACGCTTTAATTATCAAATTTAACACTGCAATTATATTATTAGGTATAATAATAAATATAATATAATAAGTAGGGGTGTCATGAAGTCATGAAGAAAGACGATATACGAGATTGGGACTAATAACGAGACATTTATAAAGTAATAAGTAAAATTACACTTTCATACATACACATAGTCATTGTTATCTCCACTGGTTGTTTTATGTGAAAAACAAAATAATAAAAAATAATAAAAAATAATTAAAAAATAATAAAATAATAATAATAATAAAAAAATAAATAAAATAATAATAAAATAATAAATAATAATAATTTTAAAAATATATATTTTATCTAAAATATTAAGTATGTCGTCAGTTACCAATTCTCAAACTGCATGTTGTGCTCGTCGTCTTAATTAATATTATTTTATTTTATAATTTTTTTAATTTTATGCCGCAGAAATCATTTAAAAATGCACCAACGACATGGCCCCCCCCCCCCCCCCCCAACGAGCCCATTTAGAGAGAAAGCAATTGACTTTTCAGGTGTAACCACCGTCACCTGCTCCAAACGTGGGGAGCCGAGGTGCCTGGGAATGTTTTCACGGATTTGGATCAGCGAGCAGCACATGAAGTGTTTAACCTCTCTCCGTGCTTTGGAAAGTTCAATTCATTTTTTTTTCCCCCACTCACCCCCCCTCCCCCCCCCACACCCCCCATCCTCCTCTTCTAAATTCAATTTACTCTTAAATTCCCGCTGCTAGATTTACTGTATGTGTGGAAATCCTCCAGCCTTCTTCTTCTTCTTCTTCTTCTCTCCGTAATCCCCCCCCCCCCCCCTCCCCCCCGCCTCGTACGACTTAGTTACGTCGTTATTGATTCACAGGCGGCGGACATCGTCTCCATTAGTCTTGTGCAATTGGGGCACCGTAAAAAGAGTAAAAAAGGGGGGGCACTAATGGGACGTTTAGTCCACGATGGGGGTACAGCAGAGTCTGTTTCTAACCCTCAACCAGCACCCCCAACCAGTCACCGATAAGGATAATTGGGGGCCTTTTGTGACTCCAAAACATTCCCGGTAAGGCATCCCGATGGGAAGGATGCAGCTAAGAGGTTCCTTGAGGCCAGTTCTGATGTTTAGGACAAAATACAGTTCTAAGTACATATTGGGGGTCATAGCCCCGAGGTATTATTTATGCAATTTTCTATGTTGTTATTGATTTCATAACCGACAAAAGCGAAATGTCAGGACTAAGAATTCCCTAAAGCAAAGCAACTTTACGTCTGAATTGGCGTTTCTCTCTCCTGTAAAGTAAACCCAGGTGGTAGCTGTCAATCACGTTCAACTCCACCAGCATCCTGCGGCATAAATAAACGTATACAGCCGTTTGGTTTCAACACAAAATGTTCTTGATGATCAGCAACGTACATCTGAATCAGTGGATGTTTTGGTCTTAAACACTAGAGACCCTTAAAGGTGTCATTGGAGGGTATCAACCTCCAGTTCTACTTCCTGTCTTTTCCTCAGTGGCACTGTCTCTATACCCATAACTGACTTTAGCTCCAAGGCCTCCTTCCTGATCCTGTCCATCCTGGTCACTCCCGATGAGAACCTCAGCATCCAATAATAGAAAACAAGTTTATTTTTTTGTAATGTCCCTCCTTCCTGATCCTGTCCATCCTGGTCACTCCCAATGAGAACCTCAGCATCCAATAATAGAAAACAAGCTTATTTTTTTGTAATGTCCCTCCTTCCTGATCCTGTCCATCCTGGTCACTCCCAATGAGAACCTCAGCATCCAATAATAGAAAACAAGCTTATTTTTTTGTAATGTCCCTCCTTCCTGATCCTGTCCATCCTGGTCACTCCCAATGAGAAACTCAGCATCCAATAATAAAAAAACAAGCTTATTTTTATTTTTTTGTAATGTCCCTCCTTCCTGATCCTGTCCATCCTGGTCACTCCCAATGAGAACCTCAGCATCCAATAATAGAAAACAAGCTTATTTTTATTTTTTTTTTGTAATGTCCCTCCTTCCTGATCCTGTCCATCCTGGTCACTCCCAATGAGAACCTCAGCATCCAATAATAGAAAACAAGAGTTAGAGTAATTGTTAGAGTAATTATTGGGAAATGCATTAGCAAAGACTGAAAAATTGCTAAAAATTTCAGTTAGCATACACGCCGAATAGCTTTTTCTGGGGTTTACGTCAAAAATTTATGCCAAAATTTTTGCTTCAATGTGCGCACATTTTCCTTCTTTTTGTGTTGGACATGTCCCAACCATCTCAGTCTGGCCGATAACTGACTTTATCTCCAAGGCCTCGAACATGTAATGTCCCTCTGATGTCCTCCTTCATGATCCTATCCATCCTGGTCACTCCCAATGAGAACCTCAGCATCCAATAATAGAAAACAAGCTTATTTTTATTTTTTTGTTAGAGTAATTTCTGGGAAATGCATTAGCAAAGACTGAAAAATTGCAAAAAAATCTCAGTTAGCATACATGCAGAATAGCTTTTTCTGGGGTTTACGTCAAACATTTATGCCAAAAAATTTTCCCAACCATCTCAGTCTGGCCGATAACTGACTTTATATTCAAGGCCTCGAACATGTAATGTCCCTCTGATATACTCCTTCCTGATCCTATCCATCCTGGTCACTCCCAATGAGAACCTCAGCATCCTCATCTCTGCTACCTCCAGTTTTCCTCTATTTTGTCTCTATACGAAACAACATGGCTGGTCCCACCACAGGTTTGTATACCTTTCCTTTCACCCCAATTTGGATGCTAACCAAAAAATGCACAAAAACCAAGGCAAAATGTGGAATAAATTGTCAACGTCAAAGTAAAAACGTGTCCCAAATAGACATTTTCATGGGCGTTTTAATGACTCACGTTTCAATACGCCATCGCTAACCCTCCACAAAAAGTGTTGAAGCCGAAATCAGCAAAATCGTGATGCGTTCAGGTCCAGCCAACAATCCTGAGGTGGACGGTCTTCCACGACGGGAACCCGGAGAGTCTTATTATGTTTTTGCTACAAAAAGTGACGTAGTGACATTGAAGTAACGCAAGTCGGGATCGGTGTCGGACGCGTGTTATGATGTCACAGCAGCAGAAGCCGCTGAAGCGTTTCTTTGGGAACCATTGTTGACCTTTCTAGCTGCTGACTGCAACGCCGCGTGCCGCCGTGAATATGCTGCCACGGCCGAATGCTAATTTGGTTAGTGGCGTGTCAAATGCACCATAAATCCTCGAGATGTTTTTTTTTTTTTTTTTTGCAGAGAGAGAGAGAGACATGGAGAGCAAGGGACCGAGAGCGGTGTCGGAAATATGAAAATGCATTCCACGTCTTCATATTGGGAATGAAAGGCGCATGAACGGGAGTGCAGTTTTATGTGCTGGATCTAATTGGATGTGGCAAATGCGTAATACGATTCTCCGGTATCCATCAATCGGCGTGTTAGACCTGTTTGTACGGACGTGTCACAGGGGCAGCCTAGCTTGTTATGACGCCTGAGCGCCAATTATGAGGTGATTCTCCACACGGCGTGAGGATGTCCACGGATACTCGAGGGGAGGTTCCTAATGAGTGAGCATTGATTGGCTGGAGCGTGGGAACAGAAGTGGGAACACAAGTACGAGAAACTAAAAGGACACGGGGACCAGAGTTCTTTCATCGACTATACAAGTAAAATAAACCATCAATGTGTTTATGCGGAAGGCTATTGGAGCATTCTGAACTCCTGTTTAAATGCCAGTGTTGCTTCAAGACACAATTCATCAATCAATCAATTAATATTTTTATTTGGCACATTTTTGGCGCCATTCCTGGACGTGACCCCAACAAAAAGCACAGATCGACAAAATTTACTGCAGCTACGCTAACTTTAGAGTGTGTTGACGCAGGAATTTAGAAGAATTTTCAACAAAATGCTAAGCTAATAATAGAAAACTAGCGGAGAACTAGCGGGTAAGCGGAGGAAAATGGATGGATGATAGCATATTTTTATTTTTTAGGAGTAATTTTTGGGAAATGCATTAGCAAAGACTGAAAAATTGCTAAAAATTTCAGTTCCCTCTGATGTACTCCCTCCTGATCCTGTCCATCCTGGTCACTGCCAGTGAGAACCTCAGCATCCAATAATAGAAAACAAGCTAATTTAAATTTTTTTGTTATTAATTTTTGGGAAATGCATTAGCAAAGACTGAAAATTTGCTAAAAATTTCAGTTAGCATACACGCCGAATAGCTTTTTCTGGGGTTTATGTCAAACATTTATGCCAAAATTTTGTCCCAACCATCTCAATCCGGCCGATAACTGACTTTATCTCCAAGGTCTCGAACATGTAATGTTTCTCTGATGTACTCCTTCCTGATCCTGTCCATCCTGGTCACTCCCAATGAGAACCTCAGCATCCAGTAATAGAAAACAAGCTTGTTTTTATTTTTTTGTTATTATTTTTTGGGAAATGCATTAGCAAAGACTGAAAAATTGCTAAAATTTTCAGTTAGCATACACGCAGAATAGCTTTTTCTGGGGTTTATGTCAAACATTTATGCCAAAAATTTTTCCCAACCATCTCAGTCTGGCCGATAACTGACTTTATCTCCAAGGACTCGAACATGTAATGTCCCTCTGATGTACTCCTTCCTGATCCTGTCCATCCTGGTCACTCCCAATGAGAACCTCAGCATCCTCATCTCTGCTACCTCCAGTTTTCCTCTATTTTGTCTCTATACCAAACAACATGGCTGGTCCCACCACAGGTTTGTATACCTTTCACCCCAATTTGGATGCTAACCAAAAAATGCACAAAAACCAAGGCAAAATGTGGAATAAATTGTCAAAGTAAAAACGTGTCCCAAATAGACATTTTCATGGGCGTTTTAATGCGCCATCCCTAACCCTCCACGAAAAGTGTTGAAGCCGGTCGGTGCCAATATCGTGATGCTTTCAGGTCCAACCAGTTAATAAAGACCCTAATGGCTACCGTGCGCAATTACAGCTTCACTTAGCGAACGTGTCAAGCGCCGGGGGGTTCCCGCGTTCACTACCTGACTGGCCAATAATGGGGGGTATAGCCCCCCAAAACAGACACAGGCGTCCCTCTAATCAGCTGTCAGCCTCACATTCGGGGGCAGCTGGGAAATATTCCGAGAGAGGAACTGGGAAGCGGATGCGGGCTCGGAAGAAGTAAAAGGGGGCAGAATCATCAACCCCCATTTTCTCCCAGTATAACCCCAGACTTCTTCCTGTAGCCCCCACACTCTCACCCCCCCTCTTTTCTCCGCCGTGCTCCCAACACCCCCAGTCACTGTCAGGCCAAACGCATGATGAATTGCCCTGTCAACGCAATTCATTCAGGGACCAATTAATTCACTAGAAAATCAACTCCACCCATCAGTCGCTGGAAAACTGGCGGCAAAGCCAGCAAAGTAGCTCTCGTCGGATGAAAGCGATACGGCGCCGCGTACGACACGTGTGCGCACGGTGCCGGTACGAGAATAAGAATGAGGGCGCCGAGGGAACGCGGTGGAAGTTAGCCTGACAGGAATTGGTCATTTAATGCTTTGGCGCACCAGAGACAGGCCCCCTTCATCGGGGGAAGTCGTGACAGGACTCCCCTGGTAATTTATTTATTAATTATCCCGAGCGGCGAGGGGGCATTTAGCTGTCTCACTTCCAACCCGTCAAGTCGACTTCTTGTCATTTTAGTCTCCACAAACGGGTCCTCCAGGGGGCGCGGTCCAAGTCAAAGGGGGGGGGAAGATGTCATTCCGTGCACGTAGCGCAAATATTTTTGTTTGCAATCAGTTGTCACGCGAGGCGCCGCCCAAAACAACTCCGCTGTTGCATGCTAGCTCATCGTTTTACCTTGAAACCTAAGTCATAACTGGACATGCGATGTTAAGGCGGGTTGTGGGGACCTCCAAGGACTAAGTCACCTGGGGGGTACCATCCATGCACATGACTTCACAGAATTCCTGTCTGCACCCCTGCTACTGGCTATATGATAGCACCCAGGCTCCAGCATATCCGCGACCCTTAGAAAATGATCCTGTCCATCCTGGTCACTCCCAATGAGAACCTCAGCATCCAATAATAGAAAACAAGCATATTTTTATTTTTTTGTAATGTCCCTCCTTCCTGATCCTGTCCATCCTGGTCACTCCCAATGAGAACCTCAGCATCCAATAATAGAAAACAAGCGTATTTTTATTTTTTTGTAATGTCCCTCCTTCCTGATCCTGTCCATCCTGGTCACTCCCAATGAGAACCTCAGCATCCAATAGTAGAAAACAAGCTTATTTTTCTTTTTTTGTAATGTCCCTCCTTCCTGATCCTGTCCATCCTGGTCATTCCCAATGAGAACCTCAGCATCCAATAATAGAAAACAAGCTTATTTTTATTTTTTTGTAATGTCCCTCCTTCCTGATCCTGTCCATCCTGGTCATTCCCAATGAGAACCTCAGCATCCAATAATAGAGAACAAGAGTTAGAGTAATTGTTAGAGTAATTTTTGGGAAATGCATTAGCAAACACTGAAAAATTGAGTAGTTTCTTGAGTCAAGAAAATTGACTTTGAGTATTTTGAAAAGCGCTATACAAATAAAATGTATTATTAAATTATTATTATTATTATTATTTATAATATTATAATTATTCTAGTTATTATATATTTTTATTTGATTTTTTTAAATTTTTTTTTTAATTTTTTTTATTACATGTGGAATCAAAACATGTGGAGTAAGACCCTCAAACAAGTCTTGAACCAGTCATGATGTGCTATATATATATATATATATATATATATATATATATATATATATATATATATATATATATATATATATATATATATATCACTATATTGATGGTTACTATGGTACCCATTATGGCATTGTATGTTCATATCACCGAGTACTTCGGTATTTGACAAAAAATTGAAACAAAAAAAACGTATTACTATATTAGGAAAGCAGGAAGTGAACAAATGTAACAGTTACTGATTGTAAAAGTACCAGATGGAGGGGTAGGATTTAATAAGCTTTGCTTCTTCCTACTCCTTTTGGACATGTGGAACTGGGAACTTATTATGGGATGCACTGAATTGTAATCTGATGCATGTTCAAATGAAATTAAACTATTACCATTACCATAACATAACCCACCAAAATTGGTATTTACATAAAAAAATGTGTCCTGTGATATATGTAATCACAGAATATGATATAAAAAAAAACACACCGAGGTCCGCAAATGAGCACTACTTTGGACACCCTTGCCCCCCCCCGCCCCATGTTCACAGATAATGAGGAGGAAAATCCCTGGCTGGCATCATCCTCAAACAAAAGCCCCCCCCCCCCCTTTTTCTTCATGGGGTCTTAGTTTACTGTTGCTGTCACACACATACTATATATATTCCTCAGAGGTTTCATGTGACAAAACACAGAAAGTTGCTTTTGTCCTTCATCTTGTCACGTTCCACTCCTTACTGCCTTCTTCTTTTCCTGGCTGTCTGCGCTGTCAGCTCCTTGCCTGGCACCTGCTCTCATCTTCCTAATTAGTTGCATTTCATTAATTATATACGCCCATGTGCCCATCTCTTTGTTTCAAACCCGCAGTGAGAATAAACTGGTAAATAAACATTTTTATCGGAGTCAAACCCGAAAGCGGTTATCTTTCATGAAGGTGGAATTGGTCCATAGAGGTAGCGAAGACCAGGTGGGTTTTCTGGCCGGGTAAAGGAACACCCGACCGGCGTGCATCCAAGCTGCTCCCTTCGGCGTCCTCCTGTTACGCAGGGGACGCTAGAAGGCGCTAAACAAAAGCTTCCATCAAATATTTATCAACCCCATCGCACAAACAACACAAACTGGGAAAGATCAAGCTGATTGACTGAAAGGGTCAACAAGCTCGCTCGCATCGAGTTTCCAGTAGGGAACAACGGAAAAACAATAGTTGGGTACCAAAGAAAATTAACTGTTGATTCAAAAAATAATAATAATAATAATGATTAAAAAAATGATGGCGGCACGGTGGTCTAGTGGTTAGCGCGCAGACCTCACAGCTAGGAGACCAGGGTTCAATCCCACCCTCGGACATCTCTGTGTGGAGTTTGCATGTTCTCCCCGTGCATGCGTGGGTTTTCTCCGGGTACTCCGGTTTCCACCCACATTCCAAAAACATGCTAGGTTAATTAGCCACTCCAAATTGTCCATAGGTATGAATGTGAGTGTGAATGGTTGTTTGTCTATATGTGCCCTGTGATTGGCTGGCTGGCGACCAGTCCAGGGTGTACCCCGCCTCTTGGCCCGAAGACAGCTGGGATAGGCTCCAGCACCCCCGCGACCCTTGTGAGGAAAAGCGGTAGAAAATGAATGAATGAAGAATGAATAAAAAATAATGAAATTCTGAAAAGCTGAAGCTGGACTGAAATGCTGTGGAAATACGCTAAAACGCAGAATAAAAGTAAGAGTAAATTGGTAGTTTGAGCTCAAATCAGGAATTGAACCAACCATCTCTGGGTCTGGATGTAAGCACTCTACCAGCTGCCGTATTTTTGAATTTTATGAATTTTATGAATTTGCCATAATTGGGGGAGCAGTAGCATATGCTAAATACATCTAGCGTACTTTCCTAGCATGCTTTGCCGCACTGTTCTAAAAATAGTTGTTGTGTTTTTTTTTTATGGTCGACTACTATAAATACAACAATATGTAAAATTATTATTTTTTTGTGGCAGTCATGAAGAAAAATGTTTACAAAATATGAAAATAATGAAAACATAAAACAAATTTTAAATGTACAGTTTGCTTGTAGTACTGGAGTCATCCTGAAGGGCTGAGCTGGAAGGTACTTGTCACTGCCGTACTTCCATAGTGCTGTTAAATGCATTAAAGTGGACATATTGTGCTTTTTTTTCCACTTTTGTGCCTTAGTTCCTATTGGCAAGGCATCTATGGCTCGCTTCTCCCTCTTCTGTCCAGAGAGAACTGGGGGGGGGGGGGGGGCATGGCCTATTTCATCACAATTTGCCGGCTAACCGCTTCCAAATGTGGCATGTGATGATCGTAATGAGCCCTGATGCCACTTAGCTGTTTCGCTGTGGGCCGTGGCGAGCGGAATAGCTAAGAAGCGGGGATGTCGGGAATGCCGCAGGTCGGTCACCCGCCGCCGGGAGGAGGTGACAGACACCTCCGTAAGAGCGAGCGCCACCTCCTCTAACGGCGTTATAACGTACTGTACATTCTATTTCTGTCGGTGGAGACGAGTGAGGGTAAAATTCCATATCGGACTATTTATGAATGTACTTATCCTCTCTGCGCTGGCGCTCCTCCGACAAATGTGGTGGCTTTTCCGGGACACAAGGATGGATTATTTTGGAAGTGGATTTGTCAGGGTAGACTGAAAAAGCCTAAAAGTGTTGCTGTTGTATTTTGGGTTACAGGAGACGGAGATACTGTACTTTCTAATACACTTTAGAGTCTATGTCTGTAAGTAATGTGCAACTATAATTATATAGTATTTCTGGTGTAATTAGGACACTAATTGACTACTAAATACTAGCATTGTATTCCCATTTCATTTGTCAATATGAAAATGAAGTTTTGGTGTTGAAATATGACTTGTCTTGTCACGTATTAAAAGTGTTTTCTTTGAGGATTCTGATATGTATTTAGTTACCAAAAATGTATGCTTTTTTATAATTTAAAGAATTTTTAATAATTATTTAAGAATTTATATACTCAAAAATTTTGACAAATTTCACTCTTCATGACACAATTTTGTATTTATAAATTATTTATTATAACAATTATTATTAATAATAATTGAATATTATTATTAATAATTATTAATATTCAATAACAATTAATTATTGTTAATTATTATTAATATTAAATAACAATTCATTGTTGTTAATCGTTATTATTTAATAATTTATTATTAATAATTCATTGATAATTAATATAATAATTATTAGAAAATGTCCAGTTTTTGGAGGAGTCACAACTTTATCGTATAATATATTAATATATTAATAATAATATGCAATTAATTAATTTTCTACCGCTTATCCTCACGAGCGTCGCAGGGGTGCTGGAGCCTATCCCAGCTGTCAAAGCAGTGTCCATGCTGGACTGGTTCACCAGCCAATCACAGGGCACATATAGACAAACAACCATTCACACTCACATTCATACCTATGGACAATTTGGAGTGGCTAATTAACCTAGCATGTTTTTGGAATGTGGGAGGAAACCGGAGTACCCGGAGAAAAGCCACGCATGCACGGGGGAGAACATGCAAACTCCACATAGAGATGGTGGAATTGAACTCGGGTCTCCTAGCTGTGATACCTGCGCGCTAACCACTCGTCCATAATATGCAATAACCTGCACTAATATTATATCTGAAGCTAAATTGTGCATGTTGCTAGATGATGGTGCGATCTTCTCCCAAATGGTTTGTGAAGGTTTCTCCAAGAGAAGCACATTAATGAGTAATGATTGAGTTTGAGGCTCACCTGCCTGAGCGCTCAAAACGAGAATGTCAACTTTGCGTAATGAATAACAAGTGACAGGAAATGGATTTTGTAAAGGGTGCGGAAAAAGTCATTTCCCGGCTAACAACGCCACGAGTAATTTAAAAGGAACAAAGTGACTCGATTTGTTCTCCAGTGCAACTGTTAATTTGGGCAAATAAAAGAAAAAGTAGAAGAGATGGGTTGCGGGTTTAATTATCAGGGGACGACTGTGACTGTGCATCATCATTAGTATGACTAAATAGCGGCGGTCAGTGACTCAAGTGGTGGTAAATGGCGCAATTAGCGGGGCGAGCGGGGCAGAGGTACATTCAATTTGAAAGCCTTCTTTCTTAATCCATCTCCTGTGATCACCACAAGTGCTGAGCGTTGTGCTTCCACGCTCTGCGACATTAATCGCCGTCATTCCAAAGTAAAATGTCAACATTGTAATCGAGAGCCAGCACACTCGGGCTGAATAAACGAGCATTAACAGCGACACGGAATCAAACATGACTGGCATCTTTCCCTTGAAAAGCTACGTGGTAACAAACAATGGAGGGGAAAGGAAACGAAACTCCAGGGAGGAATTGACATGCTTCCTTCACATGAAACGGTTCTTCCATGTTCTGCCCCCCCCCCCCCCCGCCCCCGGTGCCCCCAGAGTTTAATCCCTTGCTGCACCCGCTCAGTAACCCCAGCAGGTGCAGTGAGAATCCATAAACACAGCTGGTGCGTCTCTGCGACGGAACGCTCGGATTTACCCTCACCTCGCAACCTCGCCCTTTTTTTTTACCGGAATACCAGGCATAACACGGCTTCACTCCTATTAGGAATCCATAAAATAAGCATCATGAGATTTCACAAAATATGCCCAGTGGACGCATATTAGTACATACGCTAACATACGCTTTTAATTAGATTATGATATTTTATTGTTTATTTTGCACCATTAGCTATTACTTGACTGGCGACCATTGCATTGTACCCTGCCTCTCGCCCAAACACAGCTGGGATAGGCTCCAGCCTACCTACAACTCTAGTGACCCAAAACACAGCTGGGATAGGCTCCAGCCTACCTGCGGCCCCAGTGACCCAAAGACAGCTGGGATAGGCTCCAGCCTACCTACAACTCTAGTGACCCAAAACACAGCTGGGATAGGCTCCAGCCTACCTGCGGCCCCAGTGACCCAAAGACAGCTGGGATAGGCTCCAGCCTACCTGCGACTCTAGTGAGCCAAAGACAGCTGGGATAGGCTCCAGCCTACCTGCGACCCCAGTGACCCAAAGACAGCTGGGATAGGTTCCAGCCTACCTGCAACCCTAGTAACCCAAAGATAGCTGGGATAGGCTCCAGCCTACCTGCGACCCTAGTGACCCAAAGACAGCTGGGATAGGCTCCAGCCTACCTGCGACCCTAGTGACTCAAAGATAGCTGGGATAGGTTCCAGCCTACCTGCGACCCTAGTGACCCAAAGACAGCCGGGATAGGCTCCAGCCTACCCGCGACCCCAGTGACCCAAAGACAGCTGGGATAGGCTCCAGCCTACCCGTGACCCTAGTGACCCAAAGATAGCTGGGATAGGCTCCAGCCTACCTGCGACCCTAGTAACCCAAAGATAGCTGGGGTAGGCTCCAGCCTACCTGCGACCCCAGTGACCCAAAGACAGCTGGGATAGGTTCCAGCCTACCTGCGACCCTAGTAGCCCAAAGATAGCTGGGGTAGGCTCCAGCCTATCTGCGACCCCAGTGACCCAAAGACAGCTGGGATAGGCTCCAGCCTACCTGCGACCCTAGTGACCCAAAGATAGCTGGGATAGGCTCCAAGAAGTGAGAACCGAAATTACTTTGGGATGGCTCAAAACACTCGGTTTCAAAAGGCGTGGTAAAACTGTCCCTTTGTGATGTCACAGAGGGGCGGACTACCTTATATGGTTCGTAGCTAAACAAGCAATCACAGCGGAGTGGGCATGCCAGAAAAAGGGGAAAAAGGGAAAATTTTGCAAAACTTCCATGCTGGGAGACAAATCGGCTTCTAGAGAAAATGTCTGACTATCCATGTTAAAATCTTAATACGGGAAACCACCTATGAGGGGGGTGATCTCCTCTTGTGATGGGCAGACTCACATGCCGAGACAATGAAGGCTATTTGAATCAGGTGATAAGCATGTGGAGGACTTGTTACGGAGACAAGAGGCCTATTTTGTGGTTCATCACAGCAACATATTCCCCATCGTATTTCTTTCTTTAATGTAGCATTTACCTTCTCAAGTCGATGTCGACACCTCTTGGGGGTTTTATCGCCACCTTTGCATTCCAACTCGTTAAAGTGTCGCCGCCCGTCGCTGTCCGCCACCGTTAGTGCTGATTGCCCGGGAAATTCAGCGCCTCCTGCGCGTAATGAGAGCGGACAGAGGTGAGAACAGCTCAATACCAGAGATAACCAGACTTTGATCCAAACTGCCATGCAGAACACACCTGCCGATAACCGCTCACAAAATGTACTGTCAGGAATTTGGATTTTTAATTAGACCTGATTAACCTGAAGCGGGGAGGAGTTTGGCTGATGACAAAAAAAAAACAAAAAAAAAACTTGTAAAGTTTGTTGCGTGGCATCTCAGGGAGACAACCGATGAAAGCTCAACACATGAATATGACTACATAAAATATATATACTATATGTATTTGACTGAAAAGCAGGCTCTCAGTGTTGAGGGACTTGGCTTCAATGTGTCTGTCATTCAAAAGCCCGAGAACAGACTTTGGTGATCAAGATCACTGAACAGACTCATTTTTACAGATGTCTTCTTGGTTGTTAGGAGAAACCAGAAAATGTGAGACGAAGAGACGTAAATGACAACCATGTTTCAGTTTTTTTTAGCTTCAACAGCAGCCATATTCCAGCCAATATTCCATATTCCAACGCTAGCAACATCAATAACAAGCAGCGATGATTCTTACACCGTTTGTGGCTTTTTATTTCCTACATCATCATATACTTAACGTAATTCAGTAGTTTCAAGAGAATAACCAACAGAAGTCCGAGTCCCCGAGTCCGTGACAAAAGAACAATTTTGAGTTAAGTGGCAAGATACAGGAGGTCCTGGTTAACTGGTTCCAGACCTGAACACAACAATTTCTATATCAAGTATTTTAAGTAGTTAGAGCAAATGAAAATATGTTTCCGACCTTCTAAATATAGTTTTTTCATATAATTAGAGCCCTCAAGACCTGAAATAACACCCCTATAGCCAATCACTTTTACACTGGTATTGCCCAATATTCATTTATTCATTCATTCAGTCATTCATTTTCTACCGCTTATCCTCACAAGGGTCACGGGGGGTGCTGGAGCCTATCCCAGCTGTCTTATCCCACCCTGGACTGGTGGCCAGCCAATCCCAGGGCACATATAGACAAACAACCATTCACACTCACATTCATACCTATGGACAATTTGAAGTCGAACAATGAACTTAGCATGTTTTTGGAAGAAAACTCCACACAGAGATGGCCAAGGGTGGAATTGAACTTGGGTCTTCTAGCTGTGAGGCCTGTGCCCTAACTACTTAACCACCGTGCATCCATATAGCAATTAATTTTTGTCAAAAAAGTTGGTACTGCTAGCCCATGTCCACTGAGTTCCTTACTCCAGGGTGGATCTCTAACCTGCTGAGAGCACACATGAGTGGTCAACCAAAGGGCGCCAAAAATCCCTCTGGAAAAACATCATGGGAATGGGGGCGGAAACCGGAGTACCCGGAGAAAACCCACTCCAAAATTGTGTAAGGATTTCTGTCCAATATGATCTGTATCCTGAATGTTGTTCACCACATTCGAGTGTTGAGAGTAGTGTCGTTAGCCTTAAGTAGCATTAGCATCCAAAATGTAGTTGATTTAATGTTTGTATTCCAAAGTAGAAAACAGGAACTGTCATCATATACTGTCAATCATCAAACTTTGTGGTTTCCAAATAATAAAGACAAAAGCCATAGACCAAGAAACCGGGTCCTTGGTCATTGATGACCAAAGAAGGAAGTGCGGCCTTGAAAAAGTCTTATGGAGTCGAGTGGTTCGGTGCTTCAACCATGGCAGGCTAACGGTGTTCATGTCTGTTCATCTATCGCCTGGTCTTTTCCAATTTGGACGGCGTATCATCAACCAGCAGCTGTCTTTACGCTAGCGACCAGGGAAGCAGAGCGTGATTCCTGGGAAGGACGAGGCCCGAGCAATTAAGCAATTAATATGTTCCATTTCTCCGGCCAAAAGAAACAGGCAACCGGATTGAAGTCATTTGTGAGCACTGATGGTCTTTTAGATCTGCCGAGTCACTTCGGATTGTGCGGAGTCTCTTGGCTGGTCAGAGGGATGAAAAGACTGAAGTGGGCTCCTTAGGGGGGTTCTTAAGGAACTAAAGCACTTTTAGATTCTGGGGTTTTTGTTATGGTTTTTTTGGCAGACGCGTGGACTCCAGTCAGACTCGATTCATAACCACGAATAAAATAAAACGTTGGCCGTACACTGAGCAGCAGGATGGACCAAACGGCGTTGTCAAGCAGGATATATTACGAGTTGGTTGGCTTCTTGTTTTCAAAGTAAAAGCACTGATTTATCACTATGTTTTTTTTTTGTATGAGAAAAATAAGGGGGGGTTTTATTTTGTGAAAATAAGTCTCACCCAGACCCGAGCTCCAGTGGCCCCCAAGTAAATTGAGTTTGAGACCCCTGTCCTAAACCATACAATCCAACTGTGTAAACTCCCAAGGCCTGCAGTATGGAGAAGTACGGGCATGGAAGTACGTAGTAGTAAGTTTGCGGTTTCCAACACAGCCTATGTCTCTTATTTGGCCTGGGAAGTCCTTGGGATCCACCGTTGCGGCTGCCCAAATTCTTGCCGTCATCCCGCGTTCAACGCCCAACTCTGATTCAAAATTGAACTTGGCTGTGCCAGATTGTTGCCGGCTTGGAGACTTGCAAATATGGGTGTCAGGCATGGTTCCGATTATACTAATTGGGGTCTTTGTGCTCGGTGCTCCCCCCGGGAACGATACCCATCATTGACATGTACGTCACATAACGATTAACTTTGGTATCAGCTTTTCAAAGAATAAACACACTTTTAAAAAAAAAACACAACAAGTTCCAAATTTGTTGAAACTTTAAATTGACGGCTTTGCAACCTGAGTTTTCCAAACAGCTCCTCGTATGACCCCGTGATTCCCGGCTTACGCTCAAATTTGGGCAGCATAATGAAAGGATCATTGTGGGACAGGCAAGTATGTGATGAATGTTTAAATTGGTTTTAGCCGTAAGGCCGCCCCGCATCAGACGACCCCGTCTCGGGGCGGATGAGTCGGAGGGTCTTTAACTCGCATGGCTCTAATCCCGCACGAAAAATGGGCATTAAGTGAAAGTAATTGCTCTCATGAACGTCTTCGTGTTTGTTATTATATCTTGAAATCACTTTGACTCTTTACTTTTTTTTTAAGAGTAACCGTCTTGGATAAAATACAGAGTTCGCTTAAGGTCGACGATGACAACTGCAACCGAAAACAATCTTTGTTTACGTGCAATCTGAACGAAACGGATTGTTTGGAGTTGGAAGTTTCTGGTAGAACAATAGTTTTCGACATTTCGGATAGATTTAGTAGAGAGTACTCAATAGTACTCACCATTAAATGTACACAAGTACACACAAACTACACTGCAAAAATGCTGCTCAAGCTCTGGAACCATTCTGTCCAGTGAACACTCGTCAATAATATAATAACCATTAGCCTATTATTATTATTATTACTATCATCATTATTCTTCTCCTGATTATTACTACTACTAGTAGCAGTACTAGGCTAGTATTAGCTTGCTTATTGGTTTGTTTATTAGCCTGTGTTTGCCCGATTATATGAAATTTGTCAGAGATTTTTTTTTTGTAAAAAAAAATTTTTTTTTTTGTAAAAAAAAAAAAAATAAATAAAAAAATATCAAGTTATTTAGGGGGGGTTGAGGACATTTTAGGTGGACTTCAGCCCCCCTAAAATAGGCCTAATGACCCCACTGGCTTTCGACAAAGCTAAATACACTGCACCGATTTGGCATGAAATGGCTAATTTAACGGAACGACTTTGTTAGACATGGTTTCGTAAAACGACCTTTTATAGTCACATGATCAACTCCAAATATTACGTTGCATATCTGTTCGTCTCAGCATGAGGGAACTCGGGCATTGATTTAAAAATGTAACATTTCAAAGTACAGCTAAAAGGGCACATATAGTCAAACAACCATTCACACTCACATTCATACCTATGGATAATTTGGAGTTGCTAATTAACCTAGCATGTTTTTGGAAGAAAACCCACGCATGCAAGGGGGAGAACGTGCAAACTCCATACAGAGATCGCCGAGGGTGGAATTGAACTTGGGTCTTCTAGCTGTGAGGCCCGTGCGCTAACCACTTCACCACCGTGCAGCCATATAGCAATTAATTTTTGTCTAAAAAGTTGAAAGTTGTTAAAGTTGGACAGTGGTACTGCTAGTTCCTTACTCCAGGGTGGATCTCTAACCTGCTGAGAGCACACATGAGTGGTCCACCAAAAGGGGCGCCAAACATCATCATCAAAATCCCACCCGCTGACATGGAAGCTATGCTAGCATGTGTTGGCACCAAGATCCCCGGGACAGGCGGCCTTCCCACTCTGGAGCCCCGCTCACATTAGAGGAAATTTGTACCACAGTATTGTCACCTCCTGCTTTCCGGGCGCAGAAGGCAGAAGCAGACATTTGGGCAGCGGCCAAGCCTCTTCTCCCCCCCCCCCCGACCTCAAAAGGGTCCTCCTACTTCGGCACCATGTGTGAAAACTCGACCCCCTGCCGCTTCTCCTGAGCGGCACAGCTTTCCTGACTGATGGGACAAATGGCGAGTGAATGGAAATAAACTTATCTCATTTAGATGACAAGCCGCTCCTGCAGATCGTACCATTCCGATGAAGCAATTGTACGTTTCCACTTCAACCAGGGGGGGGGGTCCTCAGCAGAGAAAATGCCTGAATTGCATGAACTCGCCTGACAGTGAATTTGGAACAATTTGCCGTATCGACTCCGCGTGTGTTTAGTGTAAAGTATCAGGCTAGTATGGCGCCGCCATTTTTTTTTTTTTCTATTAGGGACGCTAGTTTATATCTCAATGCTTTGTCTCGCTTGTGTTTTCTCTTAGCTTATTTCCCCGAGTGGTGGATGCTCCACATGATTGATAGCCTCAGTGGATGATCTCCAATACAAAAGTCATTACTGAACAGCAGGCCTGTCGCTGTGTGTGGGGGGGTCCGAGTGGGGGGGGGATTTCTCTCTTTGATTTAAGTAGTATATTTTCATGATCTATAAAGAGGCCAGCTGGAGAGAAAATGGTTTGCTCTCAAACATTTAGTGTCTATAAGCCATCGTACTCGTGATTGGGGAAATGATTGCCAACCCTTTTAGAGTGTTTTTTTTTTTTTTTTTTTGCCGCTACGCTAGTCACGGCCTAGCATCCTCTCCACCAAGCAAATTGGTAATAACTAGCTAGATTAACCCCAATACAGTCCTGATTAACATTAGCTTGCTCAGGCTAAATAAATTCTGCAACGAGTGTAATTGAACTTATGGAGAATATTTAAGCGAGACTATAATCTTCTTCTAATTGTGTGCGCGCTGGCTTGTGTAAACGCCTTTGCAAAAAAAAAAAAAAAGTGTTAATCACGCTTTACTCGCCATGTACATTGTGGAAAAAAAAAAGGATGTTTCAATAAAATAATTAGCCTAATTACTATCTGTGGATTCATTAGTCCATTCATTAGTCCATTCTTGTACACCAAAAATGCGTTGAAATGGGCCAAAAACGGTATCTATTCTTCAATTTTTAGGAAGTTACGGCCTTTTATTCTCATAAATTGGCTAGTATTCCACAACCACGTATTCCTAGCTAAGTATTTTACTGTCAAGGTGAATTACTAGCAAGTGATGCGTCAAGTACTTTTTAATGGCAAGTCAAGTCTCAAGTAAAGACTGTGTTGGAAACCGCATACTAAGTACTACATACTTCCATGCCCGTACTATCCATACTTTATACCGCATACCCGATCCTTCAGACAGTATGCAAAGCCTGTACGCTACAGTGTACTGCATGATAACCCACAATGCATCGCGCTCTTAACCGAGCCCAAATCCACAGACTGAAGCTGATTTCATTTTAGCTCTAAACCAGGGGTCTCAAATTCAATTTAATTGGGGGCCACTGGAGGTCGGGTCTGGATGAGACTGGGCCGCCATCAGGTTTTCCAAAAAAAAACGCTTTTATTAAAAACAAAAAAATTAAAAAAAACTTTGCTTTGGTTCCAATTTTCTACAATAAAAGCTCTGATAAAACATTCCACTGTTCTCAAATATCTTACTTTTTATTTTTCTACACAAAATAAGATGAAAAATAAATAAACAAATCAAGAATAAAGAAAATCAATCAATCAGTAATAAATAAATATAATAATAATAATAATAATAAAAACTTAAGAAAGCACATATAGTTGGTGGGTAGACAAATTATTTTTTTTCACATTAAAATGAACAAAGCATTATTAGAGCCCTGTAGACATGACAAAACACGACTATAGTCACATTTATACTTTTATTATTTACAACATATTGCGCAACTGCAGGGTCTTGAGACACATGCTAACTCGCAAACTAGAGAGCTAGCGACCTAAACGGTAGCCTTCAAGTTATTTCCTTTCAACTTAAATAGCCACTTAAATACCACTTCCACACGGATAGGGAGGATAACTATTAACAGTTATTTATTAACCTTTAACATGAACATGAATCAAACGTAATCATTTTTTCTGGGTACATGATACCATACAGCATCCATATCAAACTTGCGCGGGCCGCACTGACATTAAACTTTCGCGTGTTTGAGACCCCCCGGTTTAGGACAACGTGAATAAGCTTTGTTACCAAGAAACATGACGTCCATGATTGGGATTTTTTATTGTTAGTCACACTCCTTGTATCGTACCGAAGCCCATTCTAGGAAATGTTCCAGCTCCAAATCCGAGCTGAGCACCGATAAGCGTGCAAGTACACCCGGGGCCATTTTCCGTGTGCAGTAAACCCACTTTGAAACGGGGCAGAACAACACCAAAGTTAACACGGAAAGGAAGAAGAAGAAGAAGAAGAAGAAGGGAGGACTTGTATGGTCTCAAATGAGCAGTCGGGGGGCATTGCAAGCACCGGGGGCGGATGAACAGGCATCCCCCAGGAGGAAGAAGAGGAGGAGGGTGGAGGGTTGGGGAGCGGGGGTCTGATATCCATAGCAACAGTGGAGTCCCCAGCTGTCATGTTTGGGGCTGAGATAGGTGCCGTGAGCCCAGGGACCACTTAACCTCGGCCACACTTCAACTCAGGAAGTGAAGATGCGGCGCCGGCGCCTCACTTATAATGCTAACTTTACACCCTCCCCTCGGGAACAGATGCTTTTCCATTTTTTTTTTTTTTTTTTTTTTTGAATTAACCCGGCGAGCTATGCAAAGAGGTCTCTTCTCAGAAATAATTAACCATAAATGCTCGGGGATGTCATTGGAATTTAAAAAAAACGTCCCAGATGATAACATCAAGCTTAGCATATAAACACAATGAATCGGCAATTAATCACCTCGTGTCCTTGACAATATTTGCTTGTTGACATTTATTGTTGCTGGTCTCTCTTTTACAACGTTCATTTAAATCCATATTAAATCTATGCAAGCTGGAATGTCAAAATACAAGTCTGTTTTAAGGACTTTGACAATTTTTTATCTTATTTTAAGAACTTTTCCATCTGTTTCTAACCAATTATAAAAGGTCCTGAGTAGCCAAAACATTCAGCTATAAGGGTCTGCAGCCAGAAGGAGAACACAGTTTTATTCCAGAATTAAAAGTTCATTTAAGAGGAGTCACTTTTTTGGAATAGACTTAAACAAGCTAATTCAAGAAGTTTGGATTTTTTATTCTTTTATTTTTGAATTTGGATACAAATTCAGGGGTAGGAACCAGCACTTAAAAATAAGAATACATACACATTCTAAAAAAAATAATTCTTTTTACGGAATAGTATTACTATTAATTAATAATAATAATCTTAACCCGTGTATCGAGATGCATATTGAAACATTTACCGCAAAGAAATTAATATCCCCACTTATTATAGATCTGTTTGTGATTAACTGCAATTTTGAGTTAACTATATGTTGTCACTGGTCAGTCTCAAGTATTGCTTCTCAATTTTTTTCTGTCATGCCCCCACTGGGGGCCCCCCTTTCCCAATTTGAAAACTGATAATATCTATTTATTGATCCGTGCGGTAAAATCCGAACTGAAACCAACAAGAGCCGTGATGCATTCAAGCGTATTCAAGAGTCATCGTGAAGAGTCATCCATGTTGGCTGGTCTACACCAATATTGAAAGTCCTACCCGCCTCTAACGCCCCCCCACCCTTGACAGTTCAATGCGTTCCCCCCACTATTTGAGACGCACTGGTCTAAAGGGATTAAGCTCAAAACAGACCTTACTGGAACCTGGATTCCTGCATAGAAAGAGACTGGTATTCTTAGACCAGTTCCCCGTCAATGCTACTATGGAGTATGTGGGCTCCACTGGTGGGTCGGTTTTGCAAGGGAAAAACCGCTATATTGTCCCTCCACGGCGGCCCCCCCTTCTGAGCGTGAACGGCCACCTAATCAAGCTCTCACTTTCACCGCAGCTGGTTTACAGCGAGCGGCGGCTCTGACCTCTGAGGGAGGGGGGGCGGGGGCGGGGGGCGGGGGGCGGGGGGGGGTTCTCCTCCCACTCCTCTGCTCCTTTGGGACCCTTCAACAAGCTTTAGAGGCCAAATGAGGTGTAAGTCTATTAAAAGGGAGTTTGTGTGTAGATCACAGTCCCTCTGGGGGTGAGGGCCTTTTCGCCCTGTCATTCAGGTGCGGCTAATTTCCTTCTGCTCGGCGCACAGACGTGAGGACCCGCCCACCGCCCTCAGACCAGGGGGGGGGGGGGCCCCGTTGCTAGAATTTCAAATGACGAGCACGGTGATTTATTATTAGAACACAACGCTGACACAAAGAGATGTGGGTTTTAATGTCGTGGGTTCTGTTCGATTCAGTGGCCAGCATGCGGCAATGCCATGTGCGTAAAGCCCCCGCCCCCGTCCAATTCATTTACGAGGCTCGTAACGACAGTGCAAATATCATTGCATGCAAATGAGCCGGGAGGGTACTTGAAGGGGTCCTTTTAAGAAGGAACTAAATATTACAGAAACTAATGAACAATAGGGCGGCACGGTGTTCTAGGGGTTAGCGCACAGACCTCACAGCTAGGAGACCAGGGTTCAATTCCACCCTCGGGCATCTCTGTGTGGAGTTTGCATGTTCTCCCCGTGCATGCGTGGGTTTTCTCCGGGTACTCCGGTTTCCTCCCACATTCCAAAAACATGCTAGGTTAATTAGCCACTCCAAATTGTCCATAGGTATGAATGTGAGTGTGAATGGTTGTTTGTCTATATGTGCCCTGTGATTGGCTGGCGACCAGTCCAGGGTGTACCCCGCCTTACGCCCCAAGACAGCTGGGATAGGCTCCAGCACCCCCCGCGACCCTCGTGAGGAAAAAGCGGTAGAAAATGAATGAATGAACAATATGATTATTCTTATGTCACTGCTATACCGCTCACAGCCACTAGGGGGCATAAATGGACGAGTTACTCCTCAAGAGTCAATAGTGATCACCTTTTAAATGATATATTATTATATTTATCATTTTCTTTGTTAATATACTGTGGTGTAGAACCTCCTTATGGGTTGTTAGTAATTCTGCACCACCCGAGTACCTCAATACGGTAAAAAAATATCGCATCGGACGTGATTGGCTGTTGAGGAGTCAACGATACACTTGACAGTTTAACTGATCAGAAAGGAGCGTGGGGGACATTTGCCTAAGGAGAATTGACAGAGTTTGTCAGAAGGGGAGCGGGGGGGTGGGGGGGGGGGGTCAGCGGTGCAGTATTAACCTCAGGGAGGCCATCTCTGTGCAGTGCATTAGTCACACTGGGGTAGGGGGGCTTGATGGGGGGGCGGAGGCACCCTGTAATAGATTATTGACTGGCGGGCAGCGGCCTGCACCGCAGCGTGTGGTCCTAAACCTGCACTGACCTCTTCCTCCCCAACGGAGGAGGAGGAGTCGGAGGAGTCGGAGGAGGCCCACCTGCAGTATAGTACAAGATACGTATGATGCAAATGTAATATTCCCCATAGTGACTAATGAGCAAAAATCCAAGGCAGTTAGCAGGACCAGGAGGTACCTGGGGGGCTATGAAAGCATATTCATCTATGGCTATAAAAATGGCAAGTGGCGGCCTCATCAAATTGAAAGTGCTGAGTGAAAAAAAAAAACAAAAAAAAAACCACCACAACCACAACAACAATTGCTTCCACCAACTTAGACTAGCTAATTAAAAAGCAGGCAATTTCTCTCCAACAGTCACACTCAGGATCTTTAATTGAAATCAAAATGAATAGCGTTTGGGCGGTTTGGGGGGGGGGGGGCATGTCAGAGAAGGAGAACGGAGGCGATGGAAGCATTTTACTGGTCTCACTGGAAAATGGTGTTGATACTGATTTGTTTTTTTTTGGTTTTATAGGCTATAAAAGGACTCCGGGAATGGTGGTGGTGAAGGGGTTTGAGTGTCCGAATGATCCTTGGAGCTACAGGATGTTGACCCAAGGCAAACCGGTCCTAGATAACGGGCCAGACAAAGAGATTCAGAAGATCCGATGAACAAACTAGACGAGGGACCGCACCTCCGGGGCCATGGGAGGGGATCGCAGAGAAGCGCCTGGTAGTTGGGCCATCCCCTGTGGGGTCCTGCCAGACCCAGCCCAAACAAACCATTCGGGATCCCTCCCCTCGCGTAGACCCACCGCCTACTAAGCCTACTAAGAGTCTGGTGCAATGTGTTTTGGGTGGCGGTCAGGGGTGGCCGCCTGGGCAACCTGGACTTCAGCGGCCAAATCTGGTTCTTGGGATATGGAATGTCACTTCTCTGGTGGGGAAGAAGCCTCAAAGAGGTTCAGAGATTCAGAGTAGACACAGTCAGACTCACCTCGACCCACGGTTTGGGTTCTGGAACCAACCTAATCCAGATGGGGCTAGAACTTGTTCTACTCTTGAGTTGCAGGCCTCTATGTTGGAGTCATTTCCCTACACCTTCGGGTTTGGGAAAGGGTCCTGACTGTCCAGACCGGCTGGAGATCACGGATACGAGCGGTTAAAATCAGTTTCCTTCGAAGGGTGGCTGGACCCTAAGAGAGTCGGCCAACGCTCGGCCATCCAGGAGGGGTTCACACTAGAACCACTGATCCTTCACATTGAGAGGAGCCAGTCAAGGTGGCTCGGTCATCTAGTCCGGATGCCACCCTGGTGGGGTGTTCTGGGAATGCCCAGCCCTGAGAAGACCCCGGTCAGACCAAGGACACGGAGAGATTACGTCTGGGAACACCTTTGTGTCTTCCCAGTTGAACCGGAAGAGGATGCCAGAGACCAGAAAGTCTGGACTTTCCTACTAAGATTGCTGCCCCCGCAACGGATGGACGGACGGACAGATGGGTACTGGGGGCGGGGCTATTCAACTACGACCAAAAACAAATTGTTCAACACATTATTTTTCGTGCAAAATAACAAAACTTAGGATCAAACCTACACCATTTGCATTTTAAAGGCAGCAGCTGTACCATTACACCACATACAGTGTATTTTTCATATTTTGATACAGTCTACATACGTAGCAACTCGGATGTGACCGCACAACAGACCATAATAATATGCAATTGTGACTTCCTTTGGCTCGGCCTTGCTTTTTTTGTTGCCGTTGTTTAATTGTTTGATAATTCATCTGCAAGCACTAATTTACCCCCCGCGGTGCGCCCTGTATGCTCAGCCACGATGTGTCACACGTTGCTGAATTTCAAATGAGGACATAAAGTACCGTCGGTATTTTTGGCCGTTGTGTTGTTATTGTTTGCCTTCCATCGACAATCAACCCTTCGGGCAACGGATGTCCGTTTGTCGTCTCTTTTCGAGAGGAACGTCCTTGAACGAGCCGGACGTCACGCTGCTTTGGGTCTGGTTGTTTCCTCGCTAAGTGAGACCATATTAAGAATTAGCATCATGAATTAATGACGTTAATATAATGTAGCCTGACTTGGAAAGGACAGACAATGACCTAGTACAAGATGCGCCTCCACAGGAAGTGGATGTGTGCTATTTAAATGCAGTTTCACCGAAAACCTGACTACAGACACAATGGCGTCCCCACCTACGCGAGGGGAGGGCTAAACTAGCTAAAAAGACATCTGACCAAAAGTGCCTCGGACTCGGACTTGCTCCTGCGCAAGGTGCAGAAGACAAATCCCAGCAGCTGTGTATCATTCTTCCCGCTACATTAAACTGTTCAAATTGGGTTATCATTTCTGATGTCTATCAGTCCATCCATTTTCTATGCCGCTTATCCTCACTTCTGCATCATCACACACACACACACTGGCCTGGCTCACTACAGTCGTCCCTTGCAGTATCGCCGTTCATTTGTAAGTCCCTCGATCTATCATCATTTTTCAAATTAATTACATTAATTAAAATTTTTTATTAATGAAATAATAAATTATCACGTACTGTTGTTGACTACGTCCTCATATTTGTACAAAAAATATTTAAGGTCAAAGGAATATGTAGTATTCAGGGCATTAGGCCATTCCACAGTATGTCTAACATGATAGTGAAACAAAGGTCTCCTCCCATCTAGTGGGGAAGTGGTCATTTTTTGGTTCATTGTTTGCCCTTCTTCCCACTCCATTTCAAGACTTTTCTTAAGTTTAGAATACAGTAAATAAATTGGAGGTCAACTAGTTAGATGATTTTTTTTGTTTTTCAAATATTACAAAGTTTTTTTATGTACTGAATTTCCTTTTTGTGATATTTTTACTTGATTCCTGTAACAATAAAAATAATAATAGTAATGTAAGTTTTCTGAGCCGCATTTTTCAAATTTTATAGTACTGAGACGTGCAAAAAAAAATGTTTCATATTTCAACTCTATGCTACTATTTTTCCTCATGAGTTTAGTCTCAGAAATTGGTCATTTTTTTCTCATTGAAATAACAAAAAACATATTTCTATATTTTGATGTTTTCTATATTTTTTGTAAAATTAAAGCTCGTTTTTCCTCTTTTTTTTTTCAACTTCACATAAATTTGTTTCTTGTAATGATGACTTTATTTCCCATAATATTTTGACTTTATTCTCATTATATTACAACTTTTTCTTCTTAATATTTGGACTTTATTCATGTCATATTACTGCTGATTTTTTAATTTTTGCAGCTGTTTTTTTTTTAAGTTTTCTTGTTTTTAGAATGTGCCACACACTTTGAACCCCCTGTTATAAAGGCTATGCTGGCTTGACGCTAAAATTGATTACATTAAAATTAATTAATTACATGATCCACGGGTAATAATTTCTTCAATGTTTTGTGTTGTTTTCAACCTTTACGGAGTCTTCTGTTTTTATGTATACAAGCCACAAAAAACAGGACTTTAAACCGGTAGAGTACACGGACAATATACGGATAGTACAAGAAAAAGAAATGTATCCCTCGTGCTGAATGTGCCATTAGAGACCTTAACTTTAACGACCTTTAAAATATGTGCAGCGTTGTGTTCCTCAAAACACCATGAACCTGTCAGCGTGACAACAACAAACACGCACGTAGGCACGTAGGCACGTAGGCAGGGATTGGGAATCCGAGGCTATCAGCGCCAACCCTGACATTACATTGACTGGTGGAGGTCTTCACTGTTTTAAGTGGGGCTGCCTGCTGAGGTTTCCCTCCTCCTCCTCCTCCTCCTCCTCCTCCTCCAGCCAGCAGGCCTATAAGAGTGGTAAGTGGCAGTGATGAGACACTGTCCCTCGTGCCTCCTTCAGCTGCCATTGCCTTTAAATTGAAACAGAGCCCTGCAAATAAATGCCACATTCAAGGGAGGGGAGGGGGGGGGCATGTGAAAGTTGCATTTCATATAAGCACCCATCGGGGAATTAGCTTTGATTCACTCTGTTTTTTGTTGTTTATATGATGAAGGGCTCCAAGAGGGTCAGCGGGTGTTCATTTATCTTTTTATGTTGGGTCTTATAAGGCGGGCAAGTGCAGTAAAAACGAAAAAAAAACGAAAAAA
The DNA here is from genome assembly GCF_030265055.1 of Doryrhamphus excisus. Lineage (NCBI taxonomy): Eukaryota > Metazoa > Chordata > Actinopteri > Syngnathiformes > Syngnathidae > Doryrhamphus > Doryrhamphus excisus. The sequence goes on along the minus strand of NC_080487.1, from coordinate 13,440,446 downwards.
AAGGCATCAAATTCTGTATATGTATTGAATTGGAAGTCTGATGCTTTCACCTCTCTTACCACCAGCCTGCATTACTTTTACTTGCTGCTCATTAGCTTTAAATGGCGTCTCTCTTTAAGATTAATTGGAGCCGATATAAAACCAAGATGGCCCCCGAGTGCGTCCTGCTGTTTTGTTATTTGCGCCGCTGCGCAGAAAAAAAAGCGGCAACAGTAAATTCTCCAAGTTGCTGTTAAACTGGCTCTATTACCATATGTGTCCCATTTCCATAGAGTGACATCCCCACCACCGCCATCGCCATCGCCACCGCCACCGTCGCCGCCACTCCTGGATCAAATGGGGACTATTGATCCTGCAGCACTCCATTTCAAGTTAATTGTGCTTGAAATGAGGTGCACACACACTCAAGCATACCTATGTCGGGAAGGTTTTATTTATTTATATTTGTCAGGGAACCTCCGTGTCAGATAAAAAGGGAAAATATTCAATTCACGGGGGCGAGAGAAAAAAAAAAAAAAAAAAAAGTATTCAGGAGACTCACAAAATATTTCTAAGTTGTTTTGTGACTACCCTTGCTCCCTCTAACGGCCACTATGGCACATTACATTGCAATTATAGTAATATAAATAACAGGGTCAGGTAGAATAGGCTCCAACATATCGCCTGCGATCTTAGTGAGTACAAGCGGTAAAAAAAAATGAATGGATGGATCATAAAAATACACAGAAATGGTGTAACGGATGCATTAAAATGGCGTACACGTGGAGGCAGGATTTAATTTGCATGTCAGATTAGCTTGCGCTAAGGGTCGGGCTGGTGCCAAAAGGGCGGCCTGTTCATTAATAGTATCTAAGTCAATTGAGGTCATACGTAATCTTATTTCATATTCAACACGGTGCCACTCCCTTAAACGCAATGCAAGGTGTACAATTGAAAATACATCAAATAGTACCACAGCTAAGAAGTACTAAGTCAAGCGTCTATCAAGGAAATGGAGATTCAGTACCTTCTTTTATCTTCACGATCGACAAGCCGGCGAGAACATCAAGACCTTCAAATTTGTGCTCTACTGAATGGCGAAGAGCTAGCGTCCAGCGGCGAGGATCACAAGAGGCTGTTGGAAAAAACACAAAGAACATGGGCTTGCACTGTAGGTCAACAAATTGCGGTGTTATCCTCACCAAGTCAACATCAGAATGTCCATCAATACGCCATTTTTTTTAAGTATTGCTTTTTGTTATCATGAAAAAAATCTGAAACCGATATATTTTTATGCTATATCAGACCGATATTATCAAACATTCCGAGTTCTTAGTCATCTTTTTTATGTTATTTTAAGGTTAAATCAGCATAAACAGCATAAACAAATAGTGCATCCAAGGAGGCTGCCATAGGAAACTCAAACTTAAAGCTGTCATAATGGAAGTGGACAACCACACTAGACATTAAAAGAATTTTGTTCAATTAATGATGTTTGTCTATGAAGGGAAGCCATGTTGTTGACTTTATCTCCACGATGCAGTAACAGGGATTACATTGGAATCAGGTAATGTGAACAATGGTCAGTGTGTCCAACTTCTGTCTTTGGGCTGCCCCTAAAAATGCTGTTCAAAAACACCCACCTGGTATAAAATGCCATGAGTATAATTTTAATTTAATTTAATTTAATTTAATTTAATTTAATTTAATTTAATTTAATTTAATTTAATTTAATTTAATTTAAAATTTTAATTTTAATTTTAATTTTAATTTTAATTTTAATTTTAATTTTAATTTTGATTTAATTTAATTTAATTTAATTTAATTTAATTTAATTTAATTTAATTTAATTTAATTTAATTTAATTTAATTTTTAATTTTAATTTTAATTTAATTTTTAATTTTAATTTTAATTTTAATTTTAATTTTAATTTTAATTTTAATTTTAATTTTAATTTTAATTTTAATTTTAATTTTAATTTTAATTTTAATTTTTATTTTAATTTTAATTTTTTTAATTACATTTTTCCAGTTAAAAAAAACTAAAAACCCACCTCTTTAAATCTGTTTTTAATGTCTAACTTTTTATACCTGACTGCTGTGCCCCGCCCCGCTTTTACTCGTGTTTTACTGTGTATAAACGGATGAATATTGTATTTTAATGTACTATATTTTACTCTGTTTACTTGCTTTTATTCAACTCTATTAAGTGTCGTTGAGTATTTTGAAAAGCGCTATACAAATAAAATGTATTATTATTATTATTTAAATCAGATTTCATGAAATGGCAGAAGCTTTCTCCCATACTTTGTATGGGAGAAAAGGACCTGGCCCTGCCTCGGCCCCACGCAGGACCACCTAATCTGCAGTTTGGGATTCCCTTTTCGACTACATCGCTCCCCCGTCCCGTTTACAGTATGCCAACATAAAGCACAGTTTCATGAAGGTAGCGCTTATCTGGGCTTGGAAACTATGTGAGACATGCCCGGGAACAAAAGGACGTCTCTCAGCTCAGGGATCTGGCCCAGAGGATCTCTTTCAGCGGCCACAGATTGCCCTGTGTTTGCTTAATTGACGGACCCCGGACACATTGGCAAGGAGCCCACCAGGTCTCTTAAGGTGGACTACCTTTCAACGGGGAAAACTGTCTGTAATAAAAAAGGTCTGGGGAATTATGATTCTCAGCATTCTGGCCCGTATGCACCTTTTTTTGGGGGGTCACGGTTTCTTTTCCAGGTAATCCGGTAAAGTCAAGGGTACAAAAGCAGAACTTTAGGGATTCCACCATCTCACCGAGACTGATGTACTCAAGGCTAAATGATTGTCGAGGAACCGAAGAGATAACACCGAGACTTCCTGATGATCCACTACAGTCCTTATCTCTATTTGGTGAACTGATCTCCACGGCTTCATCCAGTAGATGCAGCTTTCTCCGCTGTGGATATTAGTGGTGTTGTGGAAGAAGATAGGAACCTAGCCACCTACAATCTCTTCTGATGAGTCCAAAGCATCCCTCTCTCTCTGGAAAGACTTTTATTTCCAGGAAATAGAAGCGGGCAAATGAAAGCATGTTGAGGGGTCACAACCTGCCACCCACCAGTGTAATAAAAATTGCTGGTCGGTTAATGAAGTAACAACAAATTGGGCCGAGGGCTAATTCAGACTGGCATCTCCAGGACCCCACCGCCGCCCCCCCCATCACCCGCCCCACTGCCGCGTTAAAGGAAATGTTCATGTCATTAAGACGCAGATGTTTTTCCTTCATTTGTGGCTTTTAAAAGTCCCATTTTGAAAAAAAAAAGCCTCAGAGGTCCCACAATAGCGCAGTGGAAGAGTGTTGGCCAAAACCTAGCAATGATGCTACAATTTACACTTTAAATGACAACTGCAGAAAAAAAAAAAACTTTCTTTGTTCAGGTATAATTTTGTTGTGTCAGGTGGTTTTGCCCGTGTGTCGGTTTACAGCACCATCGGTCTGGATATGACACTTAACTGACTTAACTAACCTTTTGTGGATCATTCCGGATCATTCCGATGCGGACAGGGCTGAGAAGTAAACCCGATTGGGAACATGGCTATAGCTTTAATGCTAATGATCTGTGTTTGTCCATGTTTATTTTGCAATTCATACATTTTTTACCTACGTTTTCACTTCATCTCTAGTGAGCTACAGTGCTAACAGTTGCTAGTCCCATTCTAATAGCAATATCATGCTAGGTTAGGCTATTTGCTAAAGAAAAACTAAACAATCAAGCTAACAGCTCCCATATCTGTAGATGACTGACAGATAGTTGCAATGCTTTATTTTAAGACGTGTAGTGAAGCCTTAGCTCATCCCGAAAATCCAAAATTCAAGCATCTGTTTGAGTACCTCTTCTTTTAAAAGAGGAGCAGAAAATGTGAGGGAGATGGTCGCAATCGGGTTTGTGTCACTTATTATTACTTATCTTGCAAGACCCCCAAAAAGTCACTTTTTGCATTATTGCATTATAATGTCAAGCAAGGTTGAAGGTTGAAACTGTGACTATGGCTGAATGCTGACCTCTGCTGGCTGGAGGACACATGAACAACACAGTCGGTTTTTTTTGCCATTTTAGAGCCGGTTTACAAAGATTTTATTTCTTCATTTTTGTCAAATATGTAATGCAGTGACATTAATACAAAAGTTTAGGTGTTTTGAGGGGTAAATTGCGGTCGCATAAAGTGTTTTTCTGGCAAATATGACCAAACATTTTGCAAGTACGAAGGGAAAAAAGCAAAAAATATTTTTTTGAATTATTTTATTTTGAGTCAAACCAAGATAACAAGTAATTGAAACTAAAAATCTTCCTTGGGGGTAGTTGCAACATGAATTTGTTGCATGTTTCTGTAGCTTAATGTAATGTAGTGGAATATTGTATCCAATCTTACTTTAAATAAACTCTCCAAAGCTTTATAAAAGGACTTGACCAAGCAACTATTTTAGCATCCTTTAGACACCCACGCTATTTCTATTCTTTATGATTGGCTCTGTTATGTATTCTCAGCTATCCTTGCATCACAGGGTTTAAAAGATACTTTGAAATCTCATTGGCATGCTGTCATGTGCATGGTAACTAGCCCATTTTGTCAAGCTTACATTAAAAATGTTTAACCTGAGCAAAAAGTTAAAAAATTTCCGGGATCCGAAAACATACACATGTGATCAATAAGTGTAAAATACAGTTTCCTTAAAAAAAAAAAAAAAAACAGATGTGACGTGGCTTTATACCTGTAGATTGACAAAAGGAGTGTATCTCATAATGTGCGAAAGCAGCACCCTCTCCGGTGGCGGCTGAACATCGATGCGCACGTTGCGCTTGCGTAGAGGCTCCAGGCTGGACTCCGTCACCTGGTGACAATGTTTCACTTTCAAGGACTGCAGCTTGGGGCAATACTCTCCGAGGGTCCTGTGAACACGGCATTAGCATTAGATCAGGGGTCCCTAAACCCCCATTTTAGTAATAATATGCGTTACTTATTTAATAATAATATATAATCAATTTATTTTATATTGAGGGTACCTAATATGCAGGCATGGGCCAGTTACCATTTTCAAGGTATACCATAGTATGAAAAAGTCAAATTTTAAATGCGCCGAGTACAAAAAAAGCCAAAAAGTGCATGCATGGTCGCAGGTCTGCTATCCACAACTCCAATGTGTCTACTGCATTAGATGACATGCTGTGAGTGTAATGTTGAAGTTAAGAAACAAAAACCAAAGACTACCTGATGGACTGGTTCCTGACACGCAGGCAACAATTCAAGTCCAGATGCTCGAGGCTCCTGCAGTTCTTGGCCACCTCTTCCACAGACTCATCCGTGATATTTTCATTGACAGCCAAAGAAAGAAAGGTTAACTTTGCACACTTCTTGGCCAGGTAGCAGATGGCGTCGTCCTTCAGCTGGCAGCATCCGGTGAGGTCGACGGAGCGCAGCGCCCCGCAGTAGTCGGCCAGGCTGCGCAGGGACAGGCCGTCCACGAAGCTGCACTGCGACAGAGTGAGATGCTGCAGGTGTAGGCAGCGGGTCAAAGACAAAGCCACCAGAGAGCGGCGGGTCAGACGGACGCACTCGGTCATGTCCACGCTGACGAGACGCTGGTTCTGGCTGAGGACCGGGAGCAGCTCGTCGTCTGTCAGCCAGTGGGAACAACTCTGAAGGGACAGCTTCTGTAGAACTTTGTTGTCCTTCAACATGACGCTAAAGGCCTCTTTGGGAATGGACAGTTGAACCTGTGCAAAGTGCAACGTTTATTACAAGTTTTCCCTACAGCTGTAGTAATCGAATAATATAGTCATGTGGAGATGTCCAATTAAATAAATAATACCTAAAACACACACAATTAACTGTTTCAAGTCAGCCGTTAATGCCATTTTTGAATAATATTATTAGTGAATGAAATACAAATAATATTTTTGTGTTGTGGCTATTTATATATTACATCTTAGGGCCGCTTTTCATCAATTTGATGGCACCACCAGGTTTTCAACCTGCTAATAAAATAAATAAATACATTTTAAACCCACAAAATCTTACGTTAAGTAGATTCTGTAATCATTTCAGTTGCCCCAGTGAGAAAACTTCACTTTTCACTTGAAAAAAACACATTATTTCAATTTACAAATACATTTAATCTATTTTCTGTTGCGCCTGAATGTGTTTTACGGCCCAGTGGTTTGGGAACTCTGTCCCATAGCACTTTAACCAGCTCTGGTTTTACTGTGAATGTTGTAATTATAAAGTTAAATACACTTACTGGATCAAAACTCCTGCATTTGGCGAAATAGAGTTGGATGAGCGTGCGGAAATGCTTGCTAACTCTTTGCAAGCTGATAAGCTGTCTGAGGGGTAAACAGGATAAAATATGTACGACAAGGACATCCTCCCAGGGTAAATCCAAAAGGCGACATCTGCTGGAGGAGTAAAAGCATTACTTTATGACATGAACTTTCACTGCAAGGTACACTTTTAAATAAGTGCCGAATGTTAGACTTGCTAGCTAGCCAGTTAGCTAGCCTTTTAATTAGCATACAGTTTCACATTAGCTTTTAAACATAAGAAAAGTTGACGTTTAAGCTAAGCTAATGTGACAGCTGTCACGGCAAATACTTTTAAAGATGACCAGTTAATCACTCACGTTCGTGTTTTCTCCTCGTCCTCCATTTCAGCTTGAATCCTTTATCAAAAGCTGTTTTTAAAAGTACAGCTTTACTGTACTGTATGTATTAACATTTCTTCTTCGTCGTCGTCTAGATATTCTTCTTCGGTGGTATTCTGACTAGAGTTACATTACCGCCACCTACTGTTCAAAAAGTGAGCCTACATGCCAAATATGTGACAGATGTACGGTAGTCTTTAATTTGCTTCCATTAAATTAAAACAAAACAAAAAAAACACTTGAGGTGTGTCAGGAGTGTGATTATTTTGTTTATTTGTTATAAATCTATAAATCATTTTAATAATTACAAAAACTTTAGTCATAGACCTGCTATAAACTATATATTGTAGCGACCCTGATGTGTTCCTTTTGACATGTTGTGCTCTAGAGTGTCTGACCTTTCCGGGTGGCCGTGAATGCACCAGTAGCCATTATTGCTTCACAATAAAAAGCTTGTTATTGACCTCAGTTGTATCATTTCCATAGCCTACAATAGATATATATTTACATAAACAATACTATACAGTTTACAAGCCTCTATTTATTTTTATTTCTTTAAATATGTTGCAAACAAATACCTTAGTAACCAAAACAAAGTGATATATGCTAAATTAAACCATCTAAAGTGAGAAATTCCAGGGTTCTCAGTAACTTCCAATATGGAAAACAAAACCACTAAAAGAGCGTGCATTTATTTTCATTCTGTTTGCATTCTAAGTGGAAGTCCCAGCCCTCCTAAACAAAGCCAGCCCACCTCCAGCCCCAACAATGAAGCCAACCATGCTGAACAATTGCTGACCCACGTTATGTCAGTGAGGATCGCTGAGTGAACAGCTCACTCTGTCCCGAGCGCTATCCCTTATACAAGCTAAAATCCTAACATGGCCTATAAATCAATCTATGATTTCTCTGCTGAGACGCTGCACGGAGTGACGGTTCCACTCAGCAACTTCCGGGGGAAGGTGCTTCTCGTCGTGAACGTCGCCACCTTCTGAGGGTCGACCATAGAGGAGGTAATATGCTGCAGTGTTGTTTACAATGAATCCCTGTTACATGCGTGTTCACGTGTTAATATGATCTCTTAGTACCATCGACTGAATGCACTCATGGAAATGTTTGGTGACCTCAACTTCACCGTGCTGGGCTTCTCCTGCAACCAGTTTGGCCTTCAATCCCCTGGTAGGCTTACTTCACTCTCAGGACACTCATTCGACGTTACAGTCCTCTTTGTTTATTTTTTTCAGAGGTAAATCATGAAACCTTAAACATCCTAAAGTACGTGAGACCCGGAGGTGGATTTGTGCCAAAGTTTCCTATCTTCTCTAAAGTGGAGGTGAATGGAGCAAACGAAGAGCCGCTCTTCACCTTCCTGAAGGTACTGTACTGCTTTTCTGCGCTGGAATATTCATCTGTATTCATATTTAATTGTTTTTCCAGGAGTATTTACCCTTTGTCAACCCTGTTATTGGAGACTTAAAGAAATTCTACTGGTCACCCATCACTGTCAATGACATCCGATGGAATTTTGAGAAGTTTCTAATCACCGCAGAAGGCGAGCCCTTCCGCAGGTAAGGCTGTGCACCTTCTTAAAGGCGTCATATAGGTGCATTCTCAGATCGGATCGGTGTTTTTACTTTGCTGCAGGTATGAACTTCACTGCCCCATCGATAAAGTGGAGAAGGATATTGCACAGCTTGTGTAGATGGACTTTGATCAGGTTTATCAGCGGTGGCGGAGTGACGGTCCCTCAGCCAATGCACGTGTGCACCTGAGATGGATCTGATGGGAATAGGAAGGGGACTCGGAGCTTTAGTGCATTCACTCTGAAGAAAAACTTTCCTTCAGCCACTGTTTGATATGTCGGTGTCTATCTGAAATAAATATGAATGAATAAAAATGTATTTTGTCTTTAATTAGCCGTAAGAAACAGAGAAAATGAATAATACAAAATAAAGGAAAGAGGTTAATTGATACGCAATAAACTTATTATGCTCATTATGCTATGTGGACTCCTAAAAAGCACACTATGACCCGCACAGAAAGCCTTCTTAATCTTTGAGAATCCAGTTTAAAATGAAATATACATTAATTGTAATGTGTAGTCAAAATTGGGCTTGAGAACTGAACTTCTTTCTATATATGTTTGTCGGTAAAAAGTGAAAGTTATAATAAATGTTTCTTAATATGGTTATACAGATTATGGCCCTCATGAGGACCCGTACTTTCCTTCTTTCGCGCATGCGTACGTCTCCTCCACTACGGCAGCCAGTAAACAACATGGCTGTCGTTGGTTTCCGACAGTGGGCCCGAGTTCTTTCAAAAGGGCGAGGACCCGGCATTTCAGGACTGCTGTCCGGATCCAGGGCAGGTCAGTTGGAATGTCGCATCTATCATTATGTTTTTTTATTATTTTACTAACATATATGAGTTTTATGGTTAGTTTTAAATGCTAAATGGACGTAACCTTGACATGCTAACCATTGCTTCAGTTAGCTTGGCGGCTACAGTGTGATGGGGATGAAGGCAATCAAAGTTATAGTCAGAATGCGTCTTGAATCATAGTGTATATATTCATTTCAATTGCTTTAGCCTCCGGTGCTGCCAAGGATGACTTACCTGGCCCGTACCCGAAAACTCCAGAGGAGAGGGCTGCTGCAGCAAAGAAGTACAACATGACGGTTGAGGACTATGAGCCTCATCCTGACAATGGAGAGGGGTACGGTTTGTTTTGCCGAATTCTATCACGCACAGTCGCGTTTAATGCACTTGTTTTTCTTGTAGCAAGTTTGATTATGATGCATCTTAATATTGGTGACTAAACCTCACCCAATACAATGTTAATGAATGTTTTCTATCACAAACCTAAGCTACAAATACAGTGCACTGTTTGTGTTTTTGCAGGTATGGTGATTATCCAAAACTTCCAGACCGATCACAGCATGAGAGAGACCCCTGGTATCAATGGGACCACCCGGACCTGAGGAGGAACTGGGGGGAGCCGGTAAAAATTGCAGTTTTAACATCCTGCATTTTTTGACACATTGAAGCTGTGTTTAGAAGTCAATCATTCGCCGTTTTTCCCCCCCGTTTAGATACATTGGCATTTCGACACGTTCATCAGGAACCGTGTGGATACATCTCCCACACCAGCATCCTGGTCCACCATGTGCAAGCAGCTGTTCGGTTTCATCGGCTTCATGTTGTTCATGTTCTACCTTGGGGAGAAATTTCCCAGTTACCAAGCTGTTGTAAGTAAAGACAGAAAGTAAAGTTGTAATTTTACTATCATAACTGGACTAACAATGCTGGCCTTTTTTGGCTTTATGAGAAATTTTGAAGGTTACATCATTTTACAAGAATAAAAACTTATCACAAGAATATAATTGTAGTATTATAGTAGTAATTTAGTCAAAAGTTGTACAACAAAATTTAACACTCTTGATTCTCGCATCAAAAAATTTTCAGTGCCAATCCTGTATCTAATACATTTTACATGAACGGTGTCTTTGTCAGTAAATTATATAAAATACATACCTTAACTTGTAGACATTAAAATTGACAGCGTGCATTGTTGTTTTAATGTCCAAGTTTTTACTTACACATTGATTCTATGCTTTTTCTCCAATGTTCCAGGCACCAAAGCAATATCCCTACAATGACCTGTACTTGGAGAAAGGTGGAGATCCTGAAAAACAGCCAGAAGAAGTCAAGCATTATGAAATATAAATGCTAAAATCCTAGTCTATGTGTACATATATTACTGTCAAGAATAAAATGCTAACAATTATGTGTGCATGTCATTATTTGTGATAATTTTATTGGGGTTCAGGATGAACCTACGAAATGGTCTTAGTTTGAAAAAAAAGTAAAATAATTAAGATTCAATAATAACCATACCGTCAATTTTTAGTGGTGCGTTAAAGCAGGGTAAGGAAATTTGGTGTAAGTCGGCCACCGTAGCTGAGGATCGACACGGCAACGCTTGGCTTGGATACCTGCGGCTAAACTATTAGCTTGGCTGTGGCTAACGTCAAGTCACCGCTGGTGTGGGCTCTCCGGGCGGGATTCAGGTTGTAAGTAGCAGACAAATGAATTATTAATGCATTTTATGCTGCGAGTAAGCACCCATTTACGGACTAGTCCTTATTCTCATTGCGCAATCGCAATCGGTGTTGTTAGCTTCCGAGACTGCTTGTCGTTAGCCGCAAAGTCTGTTCAGATTTAGCTTGGAATTATGCTCGCTCTTTACGACTGTATTCGCTACTATACACAATATGTGAAACATTTCTCAAATAAGTGTGTCAGTGATAATATCCTTTTTCCGAGAATGACGACAAAAGGACGTTATGTGCAACACTTAGCGAGTGTGTGAGAAGCTAGTGCTAACTAGCTTCGATACTAGGTTATCTAAGCTAATGCTACATTATTATGGTAGGAAATAATGGGATGCATTTTCCGGTAATTGGCAGAAATTATCCCACTTACAAGACGAGGGGTGATATTGTTAGCATATCAGACGTTTTGTAGCTATTATTACCACTCGCCAGTTGGTCAGCATTTTTGCAGAATTCCCCTCTTGGCTGTCAAGAGTGGGTGTGAGCTCTTTAATCACATAAAGGCGAGCAACACAATGAGTTGCGGGTGCAGATTTGTGCACCCCTTATCTTTAATAACTCATCTTTAATAAATATCACAGTGTGTCATTTAACTATCTCCCGTTGAAAGGTGCACTACTGTACAGGAAAAATGAGGTTGAAGGAGATCCAGAGGACTGCCCAGCAGGCTTGGAGTCCAGCCGGGCACCATCCCATCTGCCTGGCTTTAGGTACAAAACCGCAATCTGCATAATTCTCAGAGTACTTGCTTGACCTGACAAGTTGGAGTGTTTCATTATTTACAGGCACATCAGCACAGCAGCTTGATGCCTCCTTCAACACCACAGCGGCCCTTGAGATATTTGAGATGGATTTTGCTGACCCCTCCTTGGACATGAAGCTAAAAGGCTCACTGTGCACCCCCAACAGGTAAACCGTGTGCTGTGAACGTGGCGCAAAATCTTGGAAGTTAGCTGTCATTGTGCACGCCACCACTGAAAGTGTGATGATGGCCATAGACCCCATAAAGCAACCTTATGTGGCATTGAACTTATTTTTATGCTTGCATTAGAGTCCGACTCATGGGGGATTTTTGGCAGAGTTGCGATACCGATACTGGAGGCTGAAAAAAGATGTTGGAAAAATATGCAAAGTTTCTATTTACCGTTAGTGTACTTGTAATTTGATACAGAAAGCAGCTCTAATGTTATATAACATGTCTTTTAGTCCCTTGTATTAAGTTTAGTAATATGCATGTTCTGTTTATTTCTTTTTTTCATCCAGTGCATTATTGTGTCCACCAGGTGTCGCCAAACACCAACGGCCAATAATACAACATACCATATTAAAGGAGACACACTCCCTGCTAGATATAATAACATTATAACTTTAAACGTGTTATTATCTTATCACTTATCTTATCTTATCACTTCAATGCAGCAACTGCCATCTTGTGCATCAGGATGTTGCCTACAGCCACAGCCGTCGGTTCTAATGTTTTTTGACGAGGTGATGATTGGAAACCCTGGCGTTTAACGATGTGATCTCTCGCTCTCCATAGGTTGCACAGTCTTGTATGGGTTAATTTCGGAATGGGAGCAGATGGCGCAGGGGGCAGGCTGGTCGGTGGTAGCGAGAACGGCACGTTAACCGTTTATGACCCCGAGTCTATTGTGGGTTCCGGAGCGGAGGCCGTGGTGGGACAGTGCGACAAACACGCAGGACCCGTGCGAGCGCTGGACTTCAACCCTTTTCAGGTCTGTTTTTTTTACACAAAACAGTCATTTCTGACTTGTCGTGAGTAACCGCCGCTTATTTTTTTTTCCCTCAGAGCAATCTACTTGCATCCGGAGCGAATGACTCAGAGATTTATATTTGGGACCTGAACAACTTCAGCAGTCCTATGACGCCAGGAGCGAAAGCACAGGTGAAAATATCCTTGGTGCCATTTTGTTTTAGAACTTCAAGTGACCTCCTCCTTTGTCGCTTTCCAGCCCACAGAGGACATCAGCGTGGTGTCCTGGAACCGGCAGGTGCAGCACATCCTGGCCTCTGCCAACCCCAGTGGCAAAGCCGTGGTGTGGGACTTGAGGAAGAACGAGCCCATCATCAAGATCAGCGACCACAGCAACAGGGTTTGTGTCTCCAACGCAGTTAATTAATCAATCGGGATGTCACAAGATTAATACACGACAATATTTCTCAATGTATCTGTACTATGTATACAGGCTAAACTGGAATATTTTAGGAATCAAGTATTCAACTGAAAATGTATGATTTTGATCGAGTAATCCGAAAAAGGCTTTTTCACAACTGTTGGTCTAGTGCAGGGGTCAGCAACCCGCGGCTCCAGAGCCGCATGTGGCTCTTCAGCCTCTTTGTTGTGGCTCCCTTTGCAATGCTTGAATATTTTTTAACACCACAGTGGGGAAAAAGCATGTCTTTGTAATGAGTTTAAAAAAATCCAACTTTGTGTGAGTCCATGAATGCATCCTGACTGAGTTCTGACTGGTGATTGGATGAGTACAAGGATGAGCAGACAGGATGCTATTCAGTTCTCTCTCACAGGTAAACATTAAGGAAAATACTTTATAAATACTTTTCATACTTTCCCAAAGCTATTTGACAATTCTAAAAAATAAATTAGAGATCATATAAAACAGCGACATTGGAACTTCAGGTATCAGGTAAGTTTACAGTAATTTACACATATATTTATGTAAGTTTATATTTAATATAATACTAGCAAGAGTACTCCAACTTGTTTTTTTTCTTATCTGAACTACTTTGATAGCCCCAAATTCCCTCCAATTTTGTTTTAAACATACTATGTTTTGCGGCTCCAGGCTATTTTTCTTTAGTGAGCAAGGGGGTGAAATGGCTCTTTTCATAATAAAGGTTGCCGACCCCTGGTCTAGTGCCACACTTGGTCACATGATCACGTGGAATACCACAGTTTCCCGGCCCAGTGCCACTCTAGACCACATGAGAGAAAAACAAAAGTCTGTGCAAATAAGTGAGGCGAAATCCGTCTGTGTCCAGATGCACTGTTCCGGGATGCTCTGGCACCCCGATGTGGCCACTCAGCTGGTGCTGGCCTCAGAGGACGACCGCCTCCCCGTCATCCAGATGTGGGACTTGCGTTTTGCCACCTCACCTCTCAAAGTGCTCGAGAATCACACGCGGTGAGGCGGCGCTTTTTGTGTTTGGGGCGAAGTTGAGGGGATAAAGAAATCTTACATGAAAAGACTGACTGCTGTTTTTCCTTCAGGGGGATTCTGTCCATCTCCTGGAGCCAAGCTGACTCTGAGCTCCTGCTCAGTAGTGCTAAGGACAACCGTATCCTCTGCTGGAATCCCAACACTGGAGAGGTATATTAACTTAATCAGTTGCACTTTTATACAGTGGGGCCACCTTAAAGGGGATCTATTATGCTTTTTTCCACCTTTCTGACCTATAAATTTGTGTTAAACGATGCTAAAGTTTCAGATAATGAGGTCTGCACATTTGGAAGCGAGCCATGAAAGAAGTTTGGGATGGCTCTGAATGAAATATTGTCTCCCTGTGACTTCACAAGGAGCCCGGTTTCCTTATACGCTGTATTCGCTGTAGGCCCGGATACGTTCTTGTTCCCGGGAATATCGAGGTTGAATGTATTTTTAGGACAACAGAATGTTCTCCCTTCAGGTCATCTACGAGCTTCCCACAACCAACCAGTGGTGCTTTGACGTCCAGTGGTGTCCCAGGAACCCCGCTCTGCTCTCGACTGCCTCGTTCGACGGTAGAATCACCGTTTACTCCGTGATGGGAGGGAGCTTGAAGGCTCAGCAGCAAAGCACCGCAGATAAGGTTGCAAGCAGAGTCGCCATGTTTTACTCCCCAGGGGATGCGTTTTAACACTCAAAGTCTTTATTTAACAGATATCTTCATCGTTTGATACAATGGATCCCTTTGGTACGGGGCAGGTTCTTCCTCCACTGCAGGTTCTTCAGCCTGCAGTACAGGACACCATTGTCCCCCCTCTGAGGAAGCCCCCTAAGTGGGTGCGGAGGCCAGTAGGGGCCTCCTTTGCTGTAAGCGTAAATCTTAAAAAAGTACTTAATAGTATTTATTCCATGCAAAGGCTCGACTGATGCAGTATTTGTTTTTGTCTCAGTTCGGCGGTAAGCTGATAACATTTGACAACCCAAAGCCGACCCCGGTGCAGAGCCCCCAAGGCTCCCCCAGACAGGTGTTTATCAGCCAGGTCACCACGGAGACGGAGTTCCTGCAGCGCTCCAGGGAGCTCCAGGTGGCCCTGCAGTCAGGCTCCTTCAACAGTTACTGCCAGGCCAAGATCCACACCGCCAAGTCGGAGGCCGAGCAGGACATATGGAAGTTCCTCCTGGTAGGTCACGCAGGCTCCCAAGATGTGGACGCAAGGAAATTCACTGGTTTCCTTTTAACGCAGGTGAATTTTGAAGATGAGGTTCGCATAAAATTCCTGAGACTCTTGGGTTTCAGCAAGGATGACCTGGAAAAGAAGGTATTCTGTTGTCTCAGTTGTTCATTTCTCTGTGTGCATTATATGAACAAAGATATAATTTAGATAATTATATAGTGCATTGTTTAATCTCCAAGATTAAACTACATTTAAAAAAAAAAGTGAAGCTCAAATTTAACATATTCAAACAGAATGATGCCAACATTAGACTGCAATAAAATATATGTACTGTAGATTGATTACTTATCGATCAGTGATCATGTGAAGCTTTATCAATATACGACGCAGGCCATGCAGCTAGGATACCTGAGTTCGATTCCACCCACGGGCATCTCTTTGCAGAGTTTGCATGTTCTCCCCGTCCGTGCATGCGTGGGTTTTCTCCGGGTATTCCAAAAACATGCTAGGTTAATTGGCCACTCCAAATTGTCCATAGGTATGAATGTGAGTGTGAATGGTTGTTTGTCTATATGTGCCCTGTGATTGGCTGGCCACCAGTCCAGTGTGTACCCTGCCTCTCGCCCTAAGACAGCTGGGGATAGGCTCCAGCACGCCCACGACCCTCATGAGGATAAGCGGTAGAAAATGAATGAATGAATTATTGTCAATATTTCAAGTTAAAATAAAGTTATTGTTAAAGTTAAACTTTATGTTTATAAAGTGGACAGGACTAGGGGGTCCTTGGCTTCAGATCAAATGTCTGAAGGGCTACGTGGCTTTAAACCGTTTGGGAACCACAGTTGTACAGTAAATGATATTATATATATGTTTTTGTATCATTGTTTACAAATAATAATAATCCAAAATGGTGGAAATAAGCATCTTTTGAATCCAATTGACAGATTTCCAAATGCCTGGGTAAGAATTTCCAAGCCAACGGACATGCCGTGGACGCCGAGGACTTGGCCAAAAAGATGTTGCAGCTTTCTGCTCAGGTCTGCAGCTCATACACGTCCATTTTTAGCGTTTGAATGAAGTTACCGACACTTTTACTCCGTACTTTTACAGAGGTCTGAAGAAGCGGATGCAGCCGCTGATGGCACGACATCGGGCTCCGTTTCACCTGCTGACTTCTTCAACCAGAGTCCAAAAGAAAACTTCCACATCCCGGTTTCATGCGGTAAAAATCCACACCTTGTAATTCCATGCGGCGATCGGATGTCTTAATGAGTCGTGTCCTTTTCTCACAGACACAGACGGATTGATAAGCCAAGCGCTGCTGGTGGGCAACTTTGAGGGAGCTGTGGATTTGTGCTTGAGCGATGGCCGCTACGCTGAAGCCATCCTGCTGTCCATCAGCGGCGGCGAGGAGCTGCTCAAGAAGACGCAGCAGAAGTACCTGAGCAAGCAAAAGAACAGCATCTCCATGGTGAGAATTGAATCATCCTGTTTCACCCGCAGGCGAGATGTTAACGACTGTTACTTTTGTGCAGCTTATATCGTCGGTGGTGACCCAGAACTGGAGAGACATTGTGCAGAGCTGTGAGCTGGACAACTGGAAGGAGGCTCTGGCTGCCCTGTTCACCTACGCTTACCCAGAGGAATTTGCACATCTGTGCGGTACGTTGCAGCTCGTCTTTTTTATAAGGAACTATAAGGGACTGTGACTTTGTATCACCTTGTATCTGTTGATAGATACACTGGGGGGCCGTTTGGAGCGAGAGGGTACGGAGAAACGCTGTCTGCAGGCCTGTCTGTGCTACATCTGTTCTGGAAACATTGAGAGGATGGCGGAGTGCTGGGCCTTGCACAGGGACTGCTCCTCTCCTCTCGGTCTAGAGGTAAAAAAAAAAGTTGGGAAAAAAAAATGTAAATCAAATCAACTTTATTTGTATAGCACTTTTCCTGCAAAGACATGCAACACAAAGTGCTTTACAGAATTAAAAACAATTACCACAATTAAAAGGAAAAAAAATACTAAAAAAGCCCCTCCGTCCCACCCTCCATACTAGACACACAATCACACACAGTAGGGAGACACGGCATGGCACTGAGGATCAAGGAAACGCCACCTTTGGAGCCGTCCACAGTGGGCCCCTCGACTCCGACAGATGGGCGGACCCCCACATTAAAGGGAGGAACCCCCAGCTGGCCGAGTCGAAGGGACCCAAGGATGGCACCCCCTCAGCAGACCCGACACAGCCCCCAGTGTGGAGGACCCCCCCCCCGAGGAAATACTGGAGTTAAAAGCTAAAGACTAAAAGCATAAAATAGGACTAAAAAGATAAAAACATAAGAAAAGTTCATTCATTTTCTACCGCTTTTTCCTCACGAGGGTCGCGGGGGGTGCTGGAGCCTATCCCAGCTGTCTTCGGGCGTAAGGCGGGATACACCCTGGACTGGTCGCCAGCCAATCACAGGGCACATATAGACAAACAACCATTCACACTCACATTCATACCTATGGACAATTTGGAGTGGCTAATTAACCTAGCATGTTTTTGGAATGTGGGAGGAAACCGGAGTACCCGGAGAAAACCCACACATGCACGGGGAGAACATGCAAACTCCACACAGAGATGCCCGAGGGTGGAATTGAACCCTGTTCTCCTAGCTGTGAGGTCTGTGCGCTAACCCCTAGACCACCGTGCCGCCCACATAAGAAAAGTTAAAAAATATTAGTTAAAAGCCTGATTAAAAAGGTGCGTCTTTAATCTTTTTTTTTTTTTTTTAAATATCAACAGTCTCCGCAGTCCTGAGGCTCTCAGGCAGGCTGTTCCACAGGTGGGGGGGCCATAGTGGCTAAATGTTGCCTCACCGTGGGTTTTCGTTCTGTGTTTTGGTATTGTTAAAAGGCCAGTGCCGGAGGACCGTTGATATGGTAAAAGCAGATCAGATAAATAAGAAGATGCAAGGCCGTTAAGACATTTAAAAACCAGTAAGAGAATCTTAAAATCGATCCTGAAGCAGACGGGGAGCCAATGTAACGACTGAGAAAAAGAGACTAAATGAGAAATACTGAGTCACAGACATAACGAACCACGATAAACAAGGGATGACTGCATCGCTTTTTATCGATGTTAATTTTAATTAATTTTTAATACCTTCTGTTGTGTGTTTGTTGCCCAGGATCTGGTCGAAAAAGTCATGATGCTGCGCAAGTCCATCGAGCGCCTCCGCAACAGCGAGGTGGCGGTCCAGAGCCCCATCCTGGCCGAGAAGTTGACCTGCTATGCCGGCATCCTGGCTGCAGAGGGCAGCCTGGCCACAGCCATGGCTTACCTTCCTGAGAATTCCAATCAAGTGAGTTTTCAAGCCACTTGTCTCCGTTTTTCCCCGCATTTGCTCTGAACATTTGTGCCTTCCGTCTTCCCAGGCCGGGATCAAAATGCTGCGAAACAGATTATTCCACGCTCAAGGAGAGGCTGCAGGCAGACGGCAGCCTGCAAACGCAGCCAAGCCCAACGCGGCCGCTCATACTGCTGCACAGAATGCACAGATTATGGTAAACTGGAGTGGAACAGTTTTTCCCGTGGAATCGGTCCAACATACTTAGTGTTGTTATGCCTGTCATGTTTCTTTCTTGATGGTACCCCAGGATCAGTATCAGCCCCTTCCTTCTCATCATCATCATCATCATCATCAACAGCAGCAGTCACCCATGCCGACATCAGCGGTGTTCAAGCCTCAAGTTCCTCCAAGTAGCTCCGAGCCAGGCCTGCCGCCCTCTTCTTACATGCTACCCCCCAGTGGGACCCGCGCGGCCATGAGACCCACGTACCCCCAAAATCCATCTACAGCCCCAGGTGTGGCCAGAAGTTAATTAATGTCTCATTTGTTGCCGTTTTAGTGTGCTTAGAGTATTCTCGTGCTTTCTCTAGGTTTCGCTCCTCATCAGCCATTCCAGCCGGCACCCATGGGCGCACTCTCGACCTTCACCCCCCCCGGCCCCTCCATGCCTGCCGCCAACTTATCAGGACCTCCGCTACAGCCCTCCTCCGCAGCTCCGGGGGGGCTCCCCCCCATGCCCAGCCCAGGGGTTCCTCCGACGAGCTTTATGCCTCCAACCTCCATGCCGTCAGGTCCCTTGCCGACCGGCTCCCAGCCCGGAGCGCCGGTCCCCATGTACCCCGGGGGCCTCCACAACCACGGGCCCATGCCCCCCATGGCAAGCGGTCCCTACGCCCCTATCGGATCGGGTTACCCACAAGGGGGACCCGGGGCTCCTGGTGCAAAGCCCTTTGCAGGCTCTGCCGTGGCTCCTTCACCTTCAGGTTGGTGCCATGTTGCTGATGTCATGTAATTATTGGCTTTTCGTTCTGATCCGATTCCTCACACATCATTACCGCCTGATGTGACTTGCAGGATTCTTTCCTTGGCTGAATTCTCAGTGTGACGACCAAGGTGACAGTTAGGAATGCATATGACATCATAGGAAAATACACCAGTTCTTGTCATGCAATTTTTTATTTCTTTAATAGCTGCATTGTGTATTTTTGCGGCCTCATGTATGTCTGATACTTTTTGCTTTTAATTGCTGCAAAAAGTATGAACATGAGAAAATAAGGCATGAATTGAGGCATTTTAAACCATCCACTAGAGGTCGCTGTTGTTGTTTTTTTTAATTGCTTGTGACTAACAAGAAATGCTTTTAATTTTGTTTCTCTGACTGCTTGTGTGTGAGCAATGAGATTGGCAGGGAAAGGTCCCACGTGACATACTTACGTGTTTTTCTTTAGCGCCCCAAGAAGGCTGGAATGACCCCCCAGCGGTACGAGGGGGACCCAGAAAGAAGAAGGTATATTGATATCTGCTAAAAAGACAATTATATATTTATCTATTCAAGTAACTCTTCCACGTTCAAAAGCAGGTTCCTGACAACTACACACCACCCGCCCCCATCACTGCCCCCGTCATGGGCTTCCCAGGGGAGGCCCCTCAACAACACAACCACGCCCAGGTGCCCCCCGGAGCCCCACAGGAGCCCAGCGTGCAGGTAGGTGTCTGAAAAGGTATTATCATCAGAGCAAATTACACCTTACACCCCCCCGCCCCCCCATTCTTCAGCTCCTCCAGCAGCTTCCAGCAGAGAGAGTGGAGCAGAAGGAGATCCCCCCCGAACACATGGTGCTGAAATCCACCTTCGACAGCCTGGTGCAACGGTGCCAGCTTGCAGCGGGGGACCCGGTAAAGTCTACGTTCTTAGAGACGCATTACATGTGGTGTTTATTTACGAACGCATGTCGTTCACAGCAAACGAAAAGGAAGCTCGATGACGCCGCCAAGCGTTTGGGGTGCCTGTACGACAAGCTGAGAGAGCAGTCGGTAAGTAAATGCCACATTGTGACGCCACAAGCTACAAGGTAGAAAGTATACACTTTCTTTTCCCATATCTGCTACTCGTGTTGCATTCAAAGAGATTACATTGTGAGTGATTTCATTTATATTGGTGTGAAGGTAAGTGGTAGAAAATGAATGAACGGTGTTCCAATTACACCCTGTGAGTGAAGGTTCGAAAATTAGCCTTTATTGTTGTATGTATTTTTATATTTCATCTCGTGTGTGTGATTCAAGATGGCGGCGTAAACAAACCGGACTGTATTTTAGAGGCTAAACAAGTGGGCCTACTCAAGCCAAAATTTTGGTTATTAACCAAAATTAAGTTAACGCGCTAACCAAGGAGGACGTTAGCTTGGGTTCTACGGTATAATTTCAATTTTGGTGATGTTGACAACCACTTATGTCAACGTAACGGGTTCCATTTGAAGCTGTCAAAATGTAGTCCTAATATTCTCAAGGCACCGAATGGATCGAAACTGGACTGGATTGTTTTCGAAGAGTCCGTGTCTCACATAAGGATCGTGGATGACGGACCGGATTCAGTTTTCCTTTTAAAAAGCCGACTGGCTAATTTTCCACACAATTTAATCCTCTCCCAAAAGGATCAGCTTTTGCTCCGCATTATTTCGAACCGGGACATTTTTTGGCCACCGACCCGGACTGTCCCTCAAATCTCTTCTCTCCACCGGGTCTCCCCCAGCTCTCCCACAACATCCTGAACGGCCTCCACGAAATCGGGCGCTGCGTGGCGAGCCAGAACTACCAGCGTGGCCTGGAGGTCCACACGCAGGTGGTGAGCAGCAGCAACTTCAGCGAGATCTCCGCCTTCATGCCCATCCTCAAAGTAGTCATGACCATCGCCAACAAGCTGGGCGTCTAACCGACCGCTTCGCTTCGCTTTTCTATTTATTTCCCTTTTCTTCAGTCATGTTTCTTAAAAGATCGCGCGCGGTGGGGGGAGGGGGGCAGATGAATGTATTCTGAAATCAAAAACTTACTCGATGTACAAAATGTGTGCTTCAAGCGATCGGCGCGTTTTTGTAGTCCACATTATCAGACATTGGATGTGAACACTTTTCTAACGAGGTGGTACATGCCTTGTAACCCTTGCGAGAGATGTAGTGAAATATTTCATGGTAAAAAAAAAAAATAATAATAATAATATATTGAGGCGGCACGGTGGTCTAGGGGTTAGCGCACAGACCTCACAGCTAGGAGACCAGGGTTCAATTCCACTCTCGGGCATCTCTGTGTGGAGTTTGCGTGTTCTCCCCGTGCATGCGTGGGTTTTCTCCGGGTACTCCGGTTTCCTCCCACATTCCAAAAACATGCTAGGTTAATTAGCCACTCCAAATTGTCCATAGGTATGAATGTGAGTGTGAATGGTTGTTTGTCTATATGTGCCCTGTGATTGGCTGGCGACCAGTCCAGGGTGTACCCCGCCTTACGCCCGAAGACAGCTGGGATAGGCTCCAGCACCCCCCCCCCGCGACCCTCGTGAGGAAAAAGCGGTAGAAAATGAATGAATGAATGAATAATATATTGACTGATGCTCTTCACCGGCTGTCATTATATTCAGTCAACTGTGTGCCATCACGTCCTTTAGCCCCCCCCCCCCCTTTATTTACCACTACTGGCTTGGGTGAATGATTCCTAGACGACTCTTCATTCATTCAACATCTCTGCTTCATCGCGGCCGTGTCTTCTCCTTTTTATGTAAAGCATTCTTACAACAGATCCCATAAATATTAAATCATTCTAGTCGGGGATTTGTCGCAGGCTAGTTTGCTCTATCACGGCAGCAGAAGGCGGTAAAGTGCCTCCTTGTGTGCTTGTTTTTTTTTTTTTTTTGGTTGCACAGATGTTTATATAGTACAATCCATGTTGCTTATTTAACTGTTTTTTTTTCCCAAAATAAAATGTACCTTCTTCGATTCCAAGGCCAAAGTATTCTGCATGAAAGGTTTGCATAGCGTTATTGCGATGCAGTATGAGAGACTGTCAAATATTTGCATTAAGGTGGAACTCTATTTGGTAACAAAAGTGGGTGCAAATGGGGCCATTTGGTTGACCTCGTGTTATCTTTCTTCATTTAATTCTTTCTTTCTTCATTTAATTTAATTCTTTCTTTCTTAATTTATTTCAGACATGCATACTATGTTACATTATTCTTTCTCACATATACACTTACAATACAATATATATATATATATATATATATATATATATATATATATATATACATACACACACACATGCTACATCATTAAATATAGTATTGTAGCATTTTTAAATAATTAAGAGTGTTTAAAAAATTTGTTTTTAAACAATTAGAGTGTTATTGTAGAAGTCAACCAGGTCATCAGTGTTGCCAGATGTGAGGAGAGGAAAGACGGTGGTAGTGAGATGGGATGCAAACCGCAAAGGAGGGAACCTGATATTCTTTTTCCGCTTTTCTCACCTGAAAAAGTAGTTAGAATGTTGTATTCTCGTGTAAAACATTGCCAAATATTCACATAATGAGGTTTTTGCATTTGGAAGTGAGATCTAAAAGACGTTTAAGATGACTCAGAACATTCGGTTTGTAAAGGCGTGGTACGATCGTTCCTTTGTGACATCACAGACAGGCGGAATGTGTGACCAATCACAGCAGAGCGGGCACGCCCGGCGTGGGTGGAATAAATTAAAACAGACCGTCAAAGGAAATCCAGCTGGAATTGGTGCAGATTCTGCCAAATCTAAGACGTTTTCCGTGCGGGTTATTGTATGTAACTGCTCTATAGGAGTCCTCAACTCAATACAAAGGGTCGAATAGTGCTATATATTATATAAAATGGTGCTATCACCATAATTAATATAATATTATAAAATCTATATTTTTTTAAAAAGCCACAATTGAAATCCTAATAATAAATATTAGTTAATACTAATAAGAAATAAAAACAGTAGGTGAAATACACATTGGAAGTCTAATAAAAAATTTCTTAACATTTCTTAAATGAAATAATGCATGACAAAAGGACTAAAAAATGCCTATAAGAATAAAAATGCATTATATGAATTGTATTGTAATTGTAAAAAAATGACTTCAAAAATAACTTGTATGCATGTTCAAGTAAAATGAAACCATTACCATTGCCAATAAATTGGCTAATTAATCAGAAAATGTTTTTAAGCAACTAAAAAAACCACACTTACTATCCTGTCATGGTTTTTTTATGTGGTTGAGAGTAAATAATTAATTTTTATTTGGCACTCATAAAGGGTGATATTCATACCAACTATTTGTCTTCTTAAGATGCATTATTTAAATTTCCAACGGGCCCTTAAACGCACCACCTTGTGTGTTCCCTTGCAGGATAGTTGAGTGCTGACTGTTGCATCACAAACATGTCCCATTCACAGTGTTAGCACACAGGTGGTTAACGCGCCCCCCCTCTCTGTCGCCATTGGGTGCCGGCCGGGATCACAAGTCAGCACTTTGTCTCTGATTGGCCGCTTGCAGTCAGACGCTGTGTGATCTCACATGATTTGTGTGTGTGTGTGTGTGTGTGTGTGTCGGGGGAAAAGTTGAACTGCAGTAACCTCCGGTCATGCAGACATGGAGGTGGTTGGGGGGGGGGGGTGGCAATGTTCCCAAACATCACGCCACACCCCAGAATCCTGAGTCATGCGTCTGCCGGACTGCACTGGGAATCCTGGAAGGGATCAAAAGCACTAAAAACACTGCAAAATTAAACAAATTAAATGCAAACGTTAGCGAAGGTTGTTTCAATTAATTAGCAAGGAAAATGCATTCTATGAAAATTCTCCATAATTTCGAATCTATGTAATCATGTACAGTAACCACCAAGCAGTCCATATCAAGCAAAAAGAAGGACTCTAAATTATTTGTGGCGGTTACTTAAAAAACACAAAAAAATCTTGTAGTAGGATAACAAAGTACAAAAACTACTAAAGCCAAGACGTCTACAATTAATCACAACAATAAATGTTAGCGAGCTAGCCATCATTGAAAAGTTAAAAAGTTGATATTTTGGATTGAATTGCTATGTGAAACCAATGCGCCCAGGAAGACGTACTGAAAATGCCCAAAATACGGCAAAATACTTAATGTCCCGGTTGTAACAATTTGTAACATTTGTTAGGTAAACAGTGTAACAATGTTAACAAAATGTTGCTGTAGCATTGTTACATTATGTGAAAGGTTCCTTATTGGCATTTTTCACATAATGTGTTGCCTCTTTAGCTGTTTTGATATCTTTAAAATGCACAGAAAAGAGAAACGTGTGTCCATGTCTCAATTATAATGGGCAAAACTTCCAAAACAAGTGCAGTTTTTCTGTAAAGTGGACCTATTACCCTTTTTGTGTTGAGTTGTAGTTAGCTAAAAATGCTAACTTTCATAGAAATTTGCACTTTTTCTTTAGATTCATTCCATCCACATCCCGCCTCCAGGTACATCCACTCCACTGTGTTTGGTCATACAGTAAACCTCGGATATATCGGACTCGGATATATCGGAAATTCGCTCACAACGGACAGATAAAAAAGAACCAATTTTTCTGTAATGCATTTCCAATAAAAATTCATTGCATATATCGGATTTTTTATAACGGATTTCGCCTATTTCGGACAAAATCTCCAGTCCCGTTCCAATGCATTTCCATGAAATTTCCCTCGCATATATCGGATGGCCGCATCGTGGCGCTCCGATTCGCCGAATCGTGACAGGCCGCTATACGACGTCATTTGCAGCGTTGCCTGCGCGTCCAGGTACATTGGAAACATAGTCAAGGAAGTGCCTTTTTATAACGGATAAAATCTGATTTACGCATATACCGGATATAAATCCGATATATGCGTAAAACGGACATTTTCCAGTATACGCATATAACGGATTTCGCTTATATCGGACAAAACCAGTGGGAACAATTGAATCCGATATATCCGAGGTTTACTGTACTTCGCGCTAACATGGTGAGCAGAGCGCTACCCAGGAAAGACCATATAAGGAAACCAGGCTCCCTGTGATGTCACAGTGAGTCAATGTTAGAAAAAAACTCTGAAACCAAGCGTTCGGATCCTTCCCAAACTTATTTCATGTATCACTTCCACTTGCGCAAACTCAATTATCTGGAACGTTAGCATCATTTAACACGAAAATGCAACATTCTAGCTATAATTTAATGTCAGAAAAGTGGAAAAAAATCTAAGAGCGTACCTTCCCGCCCTCCCTCACATTCCTCTCTGTCCTCTGCAAACCGTCCTGGACATTTTTAGTTCTTCCTCGCTTAGCAGGCCAGCGCCAAATAACCCTTCGGTATTAAATAAAGACTTAGCTGTAGTTCCGTTAAAACACAAAACACCCCTCAAAAAAAAGAATGACAAGTCTATTTGAAAATATTGTGAACTTTTATTTATAGAACTGAGCAGTTGACAAAACAATTCAACCATTTACAACCTTTTAGATCCTTCTTGTCTCTACGAGAACCAAGATGATTTTTTTCAGGGGAGAGGTTCGCACGGCTAAGAAGTTAGCATAAAGTTTTAGGTCAGGTGGGTCATTTTGCGTATTTTTTTATTTTTTATTTTTTGCCGTAGAACGAACCTCTTGTCATTTTTCAGTGTTTGACCACGTTTTTAATTAGAAATAAATATCAACGATGCTGACGCCTCAGCTTGTAAACACGGAGCTCGTTTTGTTTTGGATATTTTGTAGAATTAAGTGTGAGAATGGCTGCAAGTCATAAGGCATTTGGTAGTTTCCTGACACATCTTGAGGGGGGTGTGTGTGTGTGTGTGCGGGGGGTATTAATTTTGAGATAGAAGCTTCGAAAAAGGTTTAGAAGGCTTTTGCGGGTCCGATCAGACCGACACTTATTTATTAATAGCCGCTCAGGAAAACAATACATATAAATAATAATATCATAGAAGCGTTGCGCAAACCTGATGCTCATATAGCTGGGGGGGGGGCGAGGGGGGGTTGAGTCGCTACCATCACCTTTGCTCGCTGACAACACGTACATCGTCTATCATCATGCATGGATGGCACGGTCACATGACCCGGCTGCTACATCGAGTGGCGAGATGTTGCATAAAAAGTCTTGAGAGGAAGCGAAGCCACGGTAAAAATTAAAAAAAAAAAAAAAAAAAAAAAAACGACCACAAAGCACTAACTATCAACTGTGTAAAAATAACAAAGTTGGCACTAGATGAACTGAATGAGTCCTTATTTTTGCGACAAATGATAAAAGCTTTTTTCAGCTTTTTTCGCAAAGAGTACGAAACATGGCTGACCAATGACTCATTTTTTTTTTTTTTTATGAATTCACTTCAAATTCAAAACATATGCAACACCTAAGCCTGATTTTTAAAAAAGGCTGGGGGTTTATTTTATTTAAATTTTTTTTATTTTTTT
Source organism: Doryrhamphus excisus (assembly GCF_030265055.1). NCBI lineage: Eukaryota > Metazoa > Chordata > Actinopteri > Syngnathiformes > Syngnathidae > Doryrhamphus > Doryrhamphus excisus. The sequence continues at coordinate 13,413,510 of NC_080487.1, read as the reverse complement.
TTTAATTGTAATGATCCGGCTTCACAAATTAGTCACAAGCTACAAAAACCACACAAAACAAGCAGAAAATGTGGTCGAGGCCCTCGTGAAGCTGACTTGACTTTGAGATGGAATCACCGTCAAAAAAAAGACTCGTGGAGGTTTTTTTCCGTTTGCAGCCGCTAGAGGCCCGACTCGGCAGCCCGAGTCGCTTAGCCACTGCGGTAGCTACTCTCACCCGTCCGCTGTATCCGGGCCAGGACCATCTCGTGGGACACCCTCTTGCAGTCCTTGGCCAAGCCCAAGAAGCACATGAAGTCAATGAAGCAGGTGGTGATGTTCAGTTTGCAGCCGAACTCGCTGGTGGCGTAGTCGTACGGGAACGTGTGGTGGTAGTTGTGAAATCCTTCGCCTGCGACAAAATACGACATTTTATTCATCATACTTATGGAATGTTTAGATTATTTTGGGATTCGGACATTGGAAATATCCGTTTAAAGTACACTCTATTACCAAAAGTATTGGCGTCAGTAAAGTAAAGTATTCCGACACCGTGCGTTTCAGTATGAACAACGAAAAAAAAAAACTCATTGTAGCCATGCTATTACCAAGCCCCTCCCCCCAAACCGCTACTATCCAATCCTACGGTTATGCTGCGTTCAAGACAACTCGTGGAAAGGTGTATGTTTCTGTGTGTTGTGCTCAAAGAAGCTAATCTATGCTATACAGGTGGAGTCGAACCCGAATACGGTATTCCGAACGGCATCAATAAATACTTTTATTTTATTTTTTTTAGGAAAAATTAAGTTGAACAAATACTTTTAAAATGTTTATATTCGGGAACAATTAAAATTAAACATTAAAACGGGTTTCATATGGCGTAATAATGGAGTTTAATCGGGAGATTATTCTGCTGGGCGGCATCTAGTTGCTACAGTAAACCTCGGATATATCGGACTCGGATATATCGGAAATTCGCTCACAACGGACAGATAAAAAAAGAACCGATTTTTCCTGTAATGCATTTCCAATAAAAATTCATTGCATATATCGGATTTTTTATAACGGATTTCGCCTATTTCGGACAAAATCTCCAGTCCCGTTCCAATGCATTTCCATGAAATTTCCCTCGCATATATCGCATGGCCGCATCGTGGCGCTCCGATTCGCCGAAATCGTGACAGGCCGCTATACGACGTCATTTGCAGCGTTTGCAGCGTTGCCTGCGCGTCCAGGTACATTGGAAACATAGTCAAGGAAGTGCCTTTTTATAACGGATAAAATCCCATTTACGCATATACCGGATATAAATCCGATATATGCGTAAAACGGACATTTTCCGGTATACGCATATAACGGATTTCGCTTATATCGGACAAAACCAGTGGGAACAATTGAATCCGATATATCCGAGGTTTACTGTATTTACTTGTGCGGTTGCGCGTTCTACTGTTAGCATTAGCTCGCTAACGCTAAGTGTTGACAAGTGTAATGTTCACATTGGATTTAAACGGTTAAGTAAGTAAGGCTCGGGAACTTGTGTGGAATTGTATTATTAACTTCTGGGTGGTATTTGGTACCTTTAAGCTAGTGGGGGGGGGTCATGTTCACAATGATATTTTTGTAGTTTTTGGTTCAGACCGATCGTATTTATATATATTTTGTTTGTTTTGTTTTTTTGTTTTTTTTGGGGGGGGGTGTTCCGGCTCAGAATTTTCTTTTTACTTCTTAACTTTGGCGTTAGCTGCAGGCTAATAACTGAATCCTTTGACACATTTATTCTGTAGTCATATGTAGTCATGTATTATTATTATTATTATTATTAAATATAGATATATATGTATTATTTCCTACCTATGGCACTGAACGTGACAAACTTGTTCTCCCGGGGGTTGATGCTCTTATCGTATGGCCTGTTGCCCCACATGTGCGCGGCGCTGTTGACCAGCCAGGTGGCGTTGAGGACCAGCGTGTAGCGCAGCAACGCCGGGATGAAGTACGCCACCCATATGGTCTCGCCCCAAAAGTACCACGGCACGAACATGGGGACGAAGAAGCACATCAGCAGCACCGATAGCTTGTAGTGCCTGCAGAGAGGGCGACATGGGGCACTGTTAGTAGTGTGTGCGTACTCTGTGTGTATGTGTGTGTGCGTACTCTGTGTGTGTGTGTGTGTGTGAGGGAGGGTTTACTTCCACATTGTGTGTCAATGGCAGTGTGCTTTGTTGTTGAACCTTGCTAAACCAGACCGACTCCCGCTAGTTGCTGCATAAACATTTGCAGTCTCTGCATGATCAACATTGGCTATGTTCTCACAGAAGACGGTACACTTTATACTGTACATACATGTTGGCACGCAGTCACATTTTTGTCAGGGCGTTCGTGTCAAAGTAGGTACCTCCCGTGATGTGCCTTGTTAGCTGGTTCATATTAACTCCGAAAAAAAGCAACTCCAAACTATGTACAGTGTAAGACTGGTAAAAAAAATTGGAATTATAGGCACAAATAAGCACACTTCCAACATAAGAACTAGGACTTGCACCAGGGGAGGAAGGAAGGGGGGTGGAGATGTTCCAGCGTAAATGTCAGCCATATTCACGTGTGTCACAGTTCATCAATTCCATGATTTATATTTGGAGAGCAATACTGACAGACGGTCCTAAGTGGTATTAACAAAATACTTTGACAATTTCCATGTGTGCTACACAATCCCGGATATCTCAACCGGAAAATGGGATAGCAATGGACTGCAACATTGATCGATAATCTGATCGTGGAAGGCAGATGATCAAAGGCATCAGATCTCGGTCAGGACAACAACTCCTGACTTCCAGACTCCTGAAAAGGCTAGAAGAGATGCTAGCAGAAGATCCCACTTCTGGAGGACCAACTGGGACCAAGCCTTGAAAGGCTTTAGACTCCTGATCTGTCTGACAAGCACAAGGCTGCCTCGATTGGTTCCCAACATCTGGATGGCCCAAACAAGATCAACCAGAGCCTCCAACTGGGGAAGCTAAAGGCTAAAGTGTTAGCAGTTCACCTTGTACCAGTGAACACATCACACTATACCGACATTGAGAGGTAGTTGGTTCCCCAATGCCTGTCCACCACGGCTTTCTTTGGAGAACCACTCTGAGGCTTCCAGACAGGACAAGGCGAGACTCAAGTCCAAGTGGACCCAAGTCCACAACGGCTGTCAACCAGGCTATTACCCGCCTGAAACAACAAGTCGTCGTGTTGCAACAGTAAGGCAAGACCGGCCTTGGATGGGGATCAGCACCCAAGATGTAGACTAAGGCAATGAGGAAGCAAAGACCTGGTCTGGAGGAGGGTTCCAAAATCAAGGCCGTCAACCAGCAACAGCTAGGGAGCTGTTGTAATCAGAACCATCAAACGGGCCGTCAAGTGGAGGATCAGGGCCACGTATGAACCTCTTCCCAGTCCCCGGCATCTGCACATCCGGTACGGTACAGAGATTTGCCAACAAATGGACCACAAGTGCTGACCTTGACCAGCAGTTGAAGCACCATCGAAAAGCACACACAAGGTGCCTCCATCTTGCTTGTGACAGTCTACTAAGGCCCCCCTCGTCCCGGTTTATGGTTCTACGGACACGTTTCCGAATCCCAATTGCCTCTTTGTTGCATCGGTGGTTCCATTTGTTGTCCTCTGTCCCAATGGTGTTCTCTCCATTCCAATCCATATTGTGGTTTTCTCTTTTGCAGAAAGTTCATGCCCAGAAATGTCCCCTTTAGCATAGTTTAGAACCTACGACCTTTTTATTCCACTTCTACGTATTTCAAATACAAAGAACGAATATACAGACAGAAAGCTTTGCAATGGGAGATCCCTTAGCCTTTGTGACAGATGCAGAAACGTGCCCATTGTGATATGGTCCGAACGAAGTCGGGATGGCGCTGTCGCCTTGCCTTCATTGACAGGAAGACGGCGACAACATCCGTATAAATCATCCACTCTGGTGAAGACTGCTAGCATGCAGTCAAAACTGTCAAATACAGAAAACTAAGTTGTCCGTTAAGAATCGTTTGGAATGTATGAATGTTAGACCAAAACGAACCTCATTGGTCTCGTACTACCAACCAACGGGATGGTCTTGGCGTACTCACTTCCTCTGAAACATGACGACTTTGTCAGCCAGCAGGTCGTTAAGTTCCAGCTTGCGTCCCTTCTCAATGACGTCGGGGTGTTTGCGCACCAGCAGCCAACCGATGTGGGCAAAGAAGAAGCCCCGCGTGGCGTTGTGCGGGTCGGCGTCCGTCTCGGAGTACTTGTGGTGCACCCTGTGGTCCCGGGCCCATTCGAAGATATCATTCTGAGGGTCAACGTCAAAAACGGAAGATTATAATTATAACAGGGAGGTGATTTCTGTGGTGGCTAGGCTAGGCTTACCTGAAAGGCCATAGAGTTGGCCACGGCCAGGAAGATCCTCAACGGTAACGACGCTTTGTACGACCTGTGACTCCACAGTCTGTGAGCTCCCGCCGTCACTCCTAAAGCGCTTACCAAAAAGCAAAGCACGGCTGCGGAGAAACACGCATAACAATCATGTCATCCTTAACGCTTTTAGCATTTCACATGCGATTAAATAAGCAGCGAGTCAAGGCATGTCACACGGCACTGTGACTGACTCACGCCCGAGCGCATGGTTATTGCATCATTTATTCACACTGTATACATTATGTGTACCTTTCAACCTTCATATTTCCCAGCCGAGCCAACAGGAACATTTATGACAGCCAATCAAAGCTGCACTTTCATGTTGTGCTGACTCTTGCGCACTAGCATGTATTTACATACATTAAGGCACTGAACAGTGAGAAAAATAGCAAAAATTATTTAGCTTTTCAAGCAAAACATTCTCATTCGGGAGGTTGAACCGCCATCATGCATGACGAACTGTCGGCAAATCTAGTACCTAAATTCACCTGTACTCAGTTACTTTTAGCAACAAGTCTTCACAAGCAAGTCTCGCAAGACTTTAGCATAACGACAAAACGACTGCGTGTATTTTTCACTTTTACTTTAGCTCGTTTTTTGTAGAAAATGCACTCCAATAACTGAATTCTAAATCAGTTTTTAACATTATTAAAGCCTTCTAGACATGAAGTAACACCCCTATAGTCACTTTTGCACTCATATTACCCAATATATTAAAGCCTTCTAGACAGGAAGTAACACCCCTATAGTCACTTTTGCACTCATATTACCCAATATATTAAAGCCTTCTAGACAGGAAGTAACACCCCTATAGTCACTTTTGCACTCATATTACCCAATATATTAAAGCCTTCTAGACAGGAAGTAACACCCCTATAGTCACTTTTGCACTCATATTACCCAATATATTAAAGCCTTCTAGACAGGAAGTAACACCCCTATAGTCACTTTTGCACTCACATTATCCAATATATTAAAGCCTTCTAGACATGAAGTAACACCCCTATAGTCACTTTTGCTCTCATATTACCCAATATATTAAAGCCTTCTAGACAGGAAGTAACACCCCTATAGTCACTTTTGCACTCATATTACCCAATATATTAAAGCCTTCTAGACATGAAATAACACCCCTATAGTCACTTTTGCACTCATATTACCCAATATATTAAAGCCTTCTAGACAGGAAGTAACACCCCTATAGTCACTTTTGCTCTCATATTACCCAATATATTAAAGCCTTCTAGACAGGAAGTAACACCCCTATAGTCACTTTTGCACTCATATTACCCAATATATTAAAGCCTTCTAGACAGGAAGTAACACCCCTATAGTCACTTTTGCACTCATAGTACCCAATATATTAAAGCCTTCTAGACAGGAAGTAACACCCCTATAGTCACTTTTGCACTCATATTACCCAATATATTAAAGCCTTCTAGACAGGAAGTAACACCCCTATAGTCACTTTTGCATTCATATTACCCAATATATTAAAGCCTTCTAGACAGGAAGTAACACCCCTATAGTCACTTTTGCACTCATATTACCCAATATATTAGAGCCTTCTAGACAGGAAGTAACACCCCTATAGTCACTTTTGCACTCATATTACCCAATATATTAAAGCCTTCTAGACAGGAAGTAACACCCCTATAGTCACTTTTGCACTCATATTACCCAATATATTAAAGCCTTCTAGACAGGAAGTAACACCCCATAGTCACTTTTGCACTCATATTACCCAATATATTAAAGCCTTCTAGACAGGAAGTAACACCCCTATAGTCACTTTTGCACTCATATTACCCAATATATTAAAGCCTTCTAGACATGAAATAACACCCCTATAGTCACTTTTGCACTCATATTACCCAATATATTAAAGCCTTCTAGACAGGAAGTAACACCCCTATAGTCACTTTTGCACTCATATTACCCAATATATTAAAGCCTTCTAGACATGAAGTAACACCCCTATAGTCACTTTTGCATTCATATTACCCAATATATTAAAGCCTTCTAGACATGAAGTAGCACCCCTATAGTCACTTTTGCACTCATATTACCCAATATATTAAAGCCTTCTAGACAGGAAGTAACACCCCTATAGTCACTTTTGCACTCATATTACCCAATATATTAAAGCCTTCTAGACATGAAGTAACACCCCTATAGTCACTTTTGCACTCATATTACCCAATATATTAAAGCCTTCTAGACATGAAGTAACACCCCTATAGTCATTTTTGCACTCATATTACCCAATATATTAAAGCCTTCTAGACAGGAAGTAACACCCCTATAGTCACTTTTGCACTCACATTACCCAATATATTAAAGCCTTCTAGACAGGAAGTAACACCCCTATAGTCACTTTTGCACTCATATTACCCAATATATTAAAGCCTTCTAGACATGAAATAACACCCCTATAGTCACTTTTGCATTCATATTACCCAATATATTAAAGCCTTCTAGACATGAAGTAGCACCCCTATAGTCACTTTTGCACTCATATTACCCAATATATTAAAGCCTTCTAGACAGGAAGTAACACCCCTATAGTGTCTTCAGCAGGACGTTACGTGTAGTCTGGAGGTAACAAACAGTGCTAGAGGAAGTCACTCTTTATATTAAAGCGCCCCCTTCCCAGGACATGGGGGAGGGGGGGGGGGTCATCAGGAAGTCCCTTCAAACATAGTGGACGTCTCAGTCGGGAGGTGACCTAGCATCTGTACGACAAACCATACCAGAAGAACGGGGACCCCGGTTCTGGTCAGATATCTGTGACTTAATTGTAGCTTAAGTAGGACTTAAGGACCAGGACTGGGCTCACGGGACCAATAGTGGGTCAAGTCATACTATCGCTTTAATGGCGGGGGCATTTAGAGCTCAGCTTCTTTTTACACTTGTGTGACAGTTAATAATATAGTTTACCTAATGAGTGAACATGTTGACAATGTTGCGGTTGACTTATTTTTACACTTTAAAAACATAAAGTGTGGCTGAAAACTGTGACAGTTTGGTTGAGAGGACGCCGTGACATGAAACTTCATGACAAATTAATGCAAAAGTCACTCATGGTGACGTCATGTCAGGTAAATGATCATCCGATGTACTCACACCAGAGCAGGGTGGCTGGCAAGGCTGCCGGGATGAGGAGGACTCCGTAGGCGGCACCTGTGTGCAGCAGAGTCATCAGGATGACGTTCCTCCACACGATGAGCAGCGGAGGTTTGGGGCCTTCCTTCTCCTTGTACGTGTGGTCGAAAACATCTTCCCTGCAGGCCTCCGGAGCTCCATTACTGGATGTCCGTTCCTTTTCCTGCTTCTTCCTCTTCTGCTGCTGCTGCTGCTGTTGCTGCTGCTTCTTCTCCTCCGCCTCCGTCATCGCGGTGGTGTCTGGGGCCTTGTCGGGTGTTCTTGATGGGAAAGACAAACACCTGTAAACGTCAGGCAGGAAAAAGGCCGGCTTTTGTTTGGCTAGCGGTGCGATGGAGCCTGGATGGAGGCTATATAGACAGCGGTGATGCTAAGTGGAAGATCGCTCAGTTGCGTAACGTCCTATGTGACAAGCAGCCGCATGAAAGAGCATGAAAGGCGCTTTAAAAAAAAAAAAAACTCACCAAAACGAGGCGCCGTGGAGCGTTTTTCAACGGCTGTGAAGCTGCGCTGTAACCCACGCCGTACAGCGGTGTGTCGGCCACAAGAAAGACAGATGAGTCCCGTCCGCAGCGAGCGCATCAAAAATGAGACACCGAAGCGCTTTGCCGCTCGCTGGCCAATCCGCGCTCACGTCCCGCCCACTTTCTGCTTTCCGATTGGCTGACTCACCATCTGCTGTTCGCCACCTCTTATTCCAGATGTATTATCTTGACCTGATCCCGTGGTCCCCCCCCTCCCTCAACCCGTCCCTCGCTATCCGCCTTCTTAAAAAAAAATTCCACTCACGTTTAAAATTACATAAATAAGCACCAAGTGTGTTAAATTATAACTTAAATCAGAAACACTAGCCCACCATCACGCAGACGTTAGTAACGCCCACTCACGTCATGGACATACAAGTTTAGGTACACTTGCACGAGCCTGTCCGAGTGTAGAGATGTACTACATTGCCAATTCTTAGTTATCGATACCAAGTCAACACAATTTACTTATTAATTGTCAAGCTCATAAATAAACGTACTTTACGTAAGACAATGTAACAATGTCAGCAAAATAACAAAACACTTATTTTCTTACATACAGCTTAGAACTAAAGAGAACTAAAAAAAAAGCTATATTTTCTGCCCTCTTGTGGCTGTTAGTAGTATTGACATGAAACCACAGCAACCTGTGATGTCATGACTTCCTCATAATAACGAACTTTATTATATAAAGTGCTCCAGCCAAAATATGACCCCGAAATCTGAAAGAAAGAAAAATTAGCACGTATTATTTTTGCTAACTTACTTTTATAATCTCTTTCTTTTATATTTATTTATTTGTGTTTATTGATTTAATTTTTTGGTTCCTTAGTTCGCTCCATGAGAGGACCTTTTTGTGTACAAATAGCTACACAAGAATGTACAATAAATGTAAATAAAATGTAATAATAATAATAAAAATAGTAATAATGTAGTGCTGACCGTCATTCTTTAAAAAAAGAGACATTTGCACCCTCTAGTGGCCAAAGTAGGATAGCACACCCGTGCTCTCAGTCCGTGTGATGCTAACAGTGCTGCTGCAACCTATTTAATTACTGTCTGTCCAGCTTTTGGGTATAAAAAAAAACACTACGCGGATTGACCGTGCAGCTGCAGCACCCACATGACGTTATCTGCCGTCTTGTTGGTGGAGACCTGGTCCAGCTGAAGTCAGCATCATCAGCATCACTATAGCAGCAGCAGCAGTCCTCCTCCAACCCCGCCGCCATGGAGGTGAACCGGGATGAGGCTGATCGCTGCATTGACATCGCTAACGCAGCGCTGATCAGCGAGCAACCCGAGAAGGCGAGAAGGTTCTTGGAGAAAGCCCAGAAACTCTTCCCTACGGAGAAGGCGAGGGGTGAGTGAATGACACGTGAACGCATCACTTGCTTATTTGCAGAGATGGATGCAGGATAAAGCTAAGGCCTGTGGTAGCAGCACAGCCAGCTAGCAGGCTAACCGTAAACACATTATAGTAACATCTATGTTATTGTAATGTTCCTATAGTGCTGCTGGACCTCATCTCCAAGAACGGCTTCACCCCCAAACAAGACGTACACTTGAACGGAGACTCAGGACCAAGACATAGACAGACCCAAAGCGATGACACCAGAACACCTGAAGAGAAAACCTACACGGCGGACCAGGTGGATGCTGTCAGAAGGTATCTAGCTAAATATTTACCTGTGTACCCATTAGTAATACATGCTGAATAATATCTGAATATTCATTTAATATCATTTTGGGTGGAATTGTTTTCACTACTATGATGTGCAGGGATTGGAACACCAATATAAATGACTTCTTCATAATGAAACAAACTATTTTAATGCACAAAATAATCATCAAACTTTATTATTTGTTCATGTGATTCACACAAAGCAATGAACAACTTCATGCTTCCTGCCTTGTTCCCCTTGTTTAGACCCAGATAATGAGTATAATTCATTTACAAATTTATCGTACTCAACATGCAATTTGACTCTTTGTGTAATAATAATATTTATTCACATAATAAATTATTTTGAGTTTTTTTTTAAATAATACCATATTTATTTATTTAAGCATTATTAATTTTACAATTGTATTGAATGTTTTTATTTACTGTTGTAGTTATTTCTGTATTGTTGTCGCAAGCCAACAAATGATGTGAATGAGTGGTTAGCGCACAGGCCTCACAGCTAGGAGACCCGAGTTCGATTCCACCCTCGGCCATCTCTGTGTGGAGTTTGCAAGTTCTCCCCGTGCATGCGTGGGTTTTCTCCGGGTACTCCGGTTTCTTCCCACATTCCAAAAACATTCCAAATTGTCCATAGGTATGAATGTGAGTGTGAATGGTTGTTTGTCTATATGTGCCCTGTGATTGGCTGGCCACCAGTCCAGGGTGTACCCCCGCCTCTCGCCCGAAGACAGCTGGGATAGGCTCCAGCACCCCCGCAACCCTCATGATGAGGATAAGCGGTAGAAAATGAATGAATGAAAACTTGTTTACCTGTTTTTTTTTAACATTACTAGAGACCCCCAGACATGAAATAGCACCCCTATAGTCACTTTTACACTTGTATTACTCAGTATAGTAATAAAATAAGACAAATGACTTGTTTGAAGTGAGAGTTTTAGCTTGACGTGGGTTAATACCCTTGGTAGGTATTATTGTGTAGGTTTCCTCCCACATTCCAAAAACATGCTAGGCTAATTAGCGACTCCAAATTGTCCATAGGTATGAATGTGAGTGTGAATGGTTGTTTGTCTATATGTGCCCTGTGATTGGCTGGCCACCAGTCCAGGATGTACGCCACCTCTCACTGGGATAGGCTCCAGCACCCGAATCAGTCACAATATATAATGGTATGATAACAATGTTACATATGTTCCTTGTATTACTATTTTATCAACTAGCAGTGGTTCAATGCTGTCTGCTGTGTGCAGGATCAAGCAATGCAAAGACTTCTACGAGATACTCGGGGTCCCCAAAGATGCCGCCGAGGACGAACTGAAAAGATCTTACAGGAAACTGGCGTTAAAGTTCCATCCGGATAAGAATCACGCTCCCGGTGCCACGGAGGCATTCAAAGGTAAACCGGAATATTGTCTCTCAGGATGATGCCATTAAATGTTCTCTTCCAACAGCCATTGGGAACGCGTACGGCGTGCTGAGTAACGTCAACAAAAGACGGCAGTACGACGAATGCGGCGACGAGAGGAAACATCCTTCCAGGCACGGCCCGGGCGACATCGATGCGGACATTTCACCCGAGGACCTCTTTAACATGTTCTTTGGAGGAGGTTACACTGCAAGTGTGTCCCCATCATAGCCTATCACCTTTGGTCACCTGTTGAGTATTACCTGTGTCTACCTGTCTCTCATCCAGGTAGTCAACACACCTACACAAACGGGAGGATGAGACACCAGAGGCCGCAAAGACGAGAAAGACAGAGAGATGTACGTACATTGGCTTGGAGTGGAGCAATGTGCAATATTGCCCACTAGGGGGAGACATTGGGTCATACAGCCTAGTGTAGTTTAAAGTAGTGGATTATATTATAATCTTATAATAATAAATGGATTATATTATACATACATTTATTTACCTAAAGTTCAAATAAATTAATTTTAATTAATTTTAAAACATGTTTTCTATTTTTGGATGAATATTTTCACTTACCCTTCTTAACAAAAAAAATCCATATTTGATGGATTTGACATAATTGCTAGGCTGCTCCTAGCCACTAGGGGGCATATTTTCCACACTATCTTTATATTGTGTTTATGCTGTGCTCTATTAAACTGCATTACGTCCACATCCGCTGAAAAAGATGTATCTCCAAATATCTGCACTCAAAAAAATGTCTCCCCACAGGGTGGTCTGGCTCTCTTCGTGCAGGTGATGCCCATCCTCATCCTGGTCATCGTGTCCGCCCTCAGCCAAATAATGGTCAACAGCCCCGCCTACAGCCTCAGCTTTCGCCCGTGAGTTAAATACGACCAGTTGATGGGAAATCATTTTTTTAAACTCTTTATTCTGCTTCTTCTTAGGTCAGCTGGCTACACGCAGAAGAGGCTGACGGAGAACCTGAAGGTGCCCTACTACGTTGGCGAGCAGTTCCCCAAAGAGTTCAACGGCGGGAATCTGAAGCGCTTGGAGCAGACAGTGGAGGACGATTATATTTCCAACTTACGCAACAACTGCTGGAAGGAGAAACAGCAAAGTACGTACTGGGAAGCCATGTTGGCCACCACAGGCCATTAACACGCACTGGACACCACATTAGGTACGCCATAGTCGGAACTGGGAAACATTTTCAACCCATCAGTAAAACATGAATACAATCTAATGGATCTTATTTATTATGGATTATGCAAATCAATGACTGCTAGGCCATTCTTGTCTTCATTCATGGTGCCATTGAAGCAATCACATTTTAGCTTGCAGTTCCAAGCAACAAAGTAGAGTAGAGACGTTGCTCCTTCACATCGAGAGGAGCCAGTTGAGGAAGCTCGGGCATTTAGTCTGAATGCCGAATGTGAGGTGTTCTGGGCATGCCCAGCCTGCTGAGACTGATGCCCCAGCGACCTGGACCTGGATAAGCAGAGAAAAAGGGATGAATGATGGATGGATGGATGGATGGATGGATTGTTGGTTGGATGGATGGATGATGGTTGGTTGGATGGTTGAATGGATGATGGTTGGTTGGTTGGTTGGTTGAATGGATGATGGTTGGTTGGTTGGATGGATGATGGTTGGTTGGTTGAATGGATGATGGTTGGTTGGTTGGTTGGATGGATGATGGTTGGTTGGTTGGTTGGTTGAATGGACGATGGTTGGTTGGTTGGTTGGATGGATGATGGTTGGTTGGTTGGATGGATGATGGTTGGTTGAATGGATGATGGTTGGTTGGTTGGTTGGATGGATGATGGTTGGTTGGTTGGTTGGTTGAATGGACGATGGTTGGTTGGTTGGTTGGATGGATGATGGTTGGTTGGTTGGATGGATGATGGTTGGTTGAATGGATGATGGTTGGTTGGTTGGATGGATGATGGTTGGTTGGTTGGTTGAATGGATGATGGTTGGTTGATTGGATGGATGATGGTTGGTTGGTTGGTTGGTTGGTTGAATGGATGATGGTTGGTTGGTTGGATGGATGATGGTTGGTTGGTTGAATGGATGATGGTTGGTTGGTTGGATGGATGATGGTTGGTTGGTTGGTTGGTTGAATGGACGATGGTTGGTTGGTTGGTTGGTTGGATGGATGATGGTTGGTTGGTTGGATGGATGATGGTTGGTTGGTTGGTTGGTTGGTTGGTTGGTTGAATGGATGATGGTTGGTTGGTTGGATGGATGATGGTTGGTTGGTTGGATGGATGATGGTTGGTTGGTTGGTTGGTTGGTTGAATGGATGATGGTTGGTTGGTTGGATGGATGATGGTTGGTTGGTTGGTTGGATGGATGATGGTTGGTTGGTTGGTTGGATGGATGATGGATCGATCGTTGGATGGATGGTTGGATGATTGTTGGATGGATGTATGGATGGATGGTTGGATGATTGTTGGATGGATGGATCCTTGGATGGTTGGTTGGTTGGTTGGACGGATGGATCCTTGGATGGTTGGTTGGATGATGGATGGATGGATGGATGGATGGAGGGTTGGTTGGATGGATGGTTGGATGATTGTTGGATGGATGGATGGTTGAATGATCATTGGATGGATGGATCGTTGGTTGGGTGGATGGATCATTGGATGGATGGATGTTGGATGGTTGTTGGATGTTTTATTCCTTATAGAAATGATGATCATTGTACTGTCCAGGTGTACCTAATGAGGTGTCTTGTACGGTATTGGCCTCTACTGTACTAATACTGTACATGCCAACATTGAACATTGAACTATCTCCACGCATTCAGTGTTTATCTTCTGTCTTGGCAGAGGAAGGCATGCTTTACAGAGCTCGCTATTTCGGCGACACCGATCTCTACCAGAGGGCGCAGAGGGCGAGGACGCCGAGCTGCGCCAAGCTCTCCGAGATCACCGCTTCCTTACACGGCTGAAGCGTCCTCAAACCTGACATACCGTACGTACGTCTACCAGGAGCCACTTTCTAACAGGTCTAACAGTCCACCTCCACTGAAGTCTTACTATCCTACTACCTTGTAGAACTTAGACCAGCTTTAGTTTGAACGAGCAATGATCTAACGCTAGTTGAGGGCTAAGCCTCTTCCAGGACTACGTGGACTTAAGTTGCACCTTCTAACCCTTGGAAACTATGCAGTAATAATGTGAAAATACACACTTTGTATTACCCACGCCTTGTTGACTGCATTACAACACTTCCACATCCTTTTATTGTAGCCAGCAGGGGTGTCCGGTCCAGCATAGGACAAAGCAAGCGTGCTAAGCATTTAAGGTGCCATATTATTCTATTTTTACATAAGTGTCCAAAATGTAAACAGTCTAAAATCCCAACTGGGAAGAAGCCATTTTGTGTTTGTATCTTTAATGTTAATGAGCTGTTTGTGTCCACGAAGCACTGGGCTGCACTTTAGCCACTTTAGCTTTATCCACACTGCATTTTACCAGCAGCAACATGCTATGCTAGCCTTGTCGCTGAAGTCATCTAATTTGCAGCTCCCACGTCGTCTTCAGCTGCAACATGTTGGCTTTATTTCATGTGTAGCGAAGCCTGTTTTTTTTTTTTCTTACCTTAAAAACAAACCAGGACCACATATAAAAAGGCACTTTTGCACAATATCACGCCTAATAGTTGTTAGCATAAATGTGATTTCTTTTTCATTCACGTGCGTTTGTGGCCATAATCCATCTTGGACCCGCGGGTCCATTTAAAATAAGCTGTGTAACGCAAATGGCCCCTGTGCCACACTTTGGACACCCCTGAGTTCATGTTTCTTTGCTATATTGATACATTTTAATGCCTGGTATAATTAAAGGTACATTTGTTTGGACAAATATAATAATATTATTATTATAATATCATAATAATGATAACAAATACTTTCATTTAAGAGCTGATATCTGGCATTCTTATGTGAATAACTTTAGCATTGTAGTACAAAAACATGAAACTATTATGAGATATTTGTGTTGTCACCAAGCAAAGTTACCTTTAATTGTACCAGACATTAAAATCATCATTAAAGGGTAATCTATAATAATTTTTCCCATGATTATAGATCAGGGGTGGGCAAACTTTTTGACTCGCGGGCCGCATTGATATGACAAAATTTATGGGGGGGGCAGACTATATATTTTACACGTAACAGTCCACCTGGTATTATTGTATCTGTAAAATTGTCATGCAATCTGCTATTATTATTTATTATTTTATATTTATATTTAAATATTTTAAAAATAATAAAATATTATAATAATTACAATAAAATTAAAATAATTATTAGAATATTATTATTATGTAAAATATGCAAATATAACAATAATATTATATATAATTAATATAATAATTAGCATTAATATAATAATTATAATAATCATAATAGTTCTAATAATTATTATAATAATCTAATAATAATAATAATAATAATAATAATAATAATAATAATTATTATTATTATTATTATTATTATTATTATTATTATTATTATTATTATTATTATTATTATTATTATCATCATTATTATTATTATGTGCTTGTGTCCCTTTTTTCAGGAGCACTTTGTAAACAACAGACCATGTCAAAAAAACGAAATTGATAAAACCATCAAAAGGTTGGCTCAGGCCATGATGCCAGGTTGTATGTTGAGTTTAAATGAAATACTTTGGAAAGATTGGGCGGGCCGTATTCAAACACTTGGCGGGCCGGATGTGGCCCCCGGGCCGTAGTTTGCCCACCCCTGTTATAGATACACCCAATGTAGCGCTGACCACAACAAACTGCAACAATATCCTTATGTATCATTTTGTTAGCAACTTCCTGCTTCATTCACGTCTACCCAGATCTAACTGCATGTGTCTTTTGCAAAGTATTTCTTTCTTTCTTGTTACTTTGGGTTAGAAATCACACAAAACCAAAAATAAAAAAAAACAGGAAAATGCATTACGGAACTTGTTCCTCCAGAATGGCTGCTTTTGTTTTGTTTGGAAGCCGCTGAACAAACACGCTGTGTTTAGTGAAGCGCCCCGTCAGCACTTTTTGGAGGGCGAGCGGGGGTTAAAGCGTACGGTGCAGCGCCGCCGCATTGAGAACGTTGCCGGCTGCACGTTCACGTTACTGGCAGACGTGCGGCATGTGACGGGGGAGGAACGGCAGTGTCACGTTCTTGGAGCGTTTCCTCCTTTGTGTGTGTCCTTGGAAAAATATACGCTATTTATGAGTTATTATTATTATTATTATTTTGGTAGTTTTAGACATTTTTTTGGTCCATCGACCATTTTCTATGTCACTTTTCCTCACTAGGGTTACAAGGGTATGCTGGAGCCTATCCCAGCTGTCAGCTGTCTGGACTGGTGGCCAGCCAATCCCAGGGCACATATAGACAAACAACCATTCACACTCACATTCATACCTATGGACAATTTTTTTTTTGTACTTGTAAATGTTTTAATTTTACTATAAGATTGCAGTGATGTAAAACTACACTGCGTCATACTGAGTCATGTTTATATAGTTTTGGGCTATTTAATTTTTAACTTGTTTATATTAATAATTTTGTATTGCTGCGTGTTTCTACTGTATATAGTTTTTTGTGCTCATGTTTTGATATTTTAGTTTTATTATAGCCACTTTAATATATGCTTTCAACTTTATTTTTATAATTTTGATAATATTTTAATAATAATATAATATTTTATTTTATTTTATTTTATTTTATTTTATTTTATTTTATTTTATTTTATTTTATTTTATTTTATTTTATTTTATTTTATTTTATTTTATTTTATTTTATTATAATAATAACAAGCCGAAAACAGCTGGGATAGGCTCCAGCACCCCCGCGACCCTCGTAAGGAAAAAGCGGTAGAAAATGAATGAACTTTATTTTAATAATTTTGATAATATTTTAATAATAATATAATATAATATTTAATTTTATTTTATAATAATAATAATATTACCCCGCCTCTCGCCCGAAGACAGCTGGGATAGGCTCCAGCACCCCCGCGACCCTCATGAGGAAAAAGCGGTAGAAAATGAATTAACTTTATTTTAATAATTTTTATAATATTTTAATAATAATATAATATTTAATTTGATTTTATTTAATAATAATAATAATATTACTCCGCCTCTCGTCCGAAGACAGCTGGCATAGGCTCCAGCACCCCCGTGACGCTCATGAGGATAAGCGGTAGAAAATGAATGAATGAATTTAGGCTACACGGTGGATCAGTGGTTAGCAAGACGTGGGTTCGATTCTCCGTTAGGGCATCTCTGTGTGGAGTTAAACAATTTTAAATATAGCAATATATTAAAAAAATATTTCTAAATATTTGTTTAAACTAAACATCATCCATGACAGGGAATAATGACAACTTCATTTGTTAAAAAAATAATTTATTATTTTTTTGGCGACTATGAAAATACCAAAAAAAAAACAAAAACAGTGCAATGTGGTGAACATTTGAATATCAAATAAGAAATGAAAACTGTGAGAGAAGCATGAAGGACACGTCCACACAGGTCGGGAATGACACTAGAAGCTGTTTGCTCAGCGTACAATCAATTGATACGTTTGCCGTTT
The DNA here is from genome assembly GCF_030265055.1 of Doryrhamphus excisus. Classification (NCBI taxonomy): domain Eukaryota; kingdom Metazoa; phylum Chordata; class Actinopteri; order Syngnathiformes; family Syngnathidae; genus Doryrhamphus; species Doryrhamphus excisus. The sequence goes on along the minus strand of NC_080487.1, from coordinate 13,395,667 downwards.
TGGAAAACCAAAAAAATGAGCATATAGCTAGCTGCCATCATCGGGTGGTGGTTTCCATAGAAACTGAGGTACACTTAAAATACGTGGAGAATGCATGGATGTGACTCTTGTACCGTCTGACATCCTTCCACCTTCCAGAAGTTTTCCACGTCCCTTCAACATTCCTCGATGAGAAGCTCCTCGGAACAATAAAGTTTCTTCTTGATGACACGGAATCCGGTGCTCAGCTTAATGGCTTGCGAGGGAGATTTGGGGCTAAAAAGTCCTTGGATTTTAGGCCACAGGCCACCGGAGTCCAACCTCAGCACCAGAGTCAGCTGAAAGGTGGGAACCAGGTAGGGGTCCACCGAGAGCTGGGCCACGCTCTCGTAGCACAGCGCCCCTTGCTCCACGCAGAGGTCGATGAGGGCCCCCCGAAGGCCGCACGGCTCGCTGGACGCCAGGTGGAGGAGCTCCTGCCCGATGTGCTCCAGGAGTTTCTCCGGGATGAGGAGCTTGGCGCACCTCAAGGCGCAGTCCGAGTCTTTGGCCTCCTTCAGGCAACGTTCAATGAGGTCTACCACTTCTTTCAGGATGGTCTCCTCCATGGGGTCGTAGAAGAGGTCTTCAATGGAGGGCGACATGTCACCGGAGACGTCTGACGCTGTTGGAGGGATGATGAATGAGTAACGTGCACCGGACAAAAAAACACAACTTTGAAGGCAGGCGGCGAGGGGTCTCCAAGCACCGGGCCACGGGCAATTACTGGTATGTTTTTTCAACTACAAGCATTTTGGAAATAATGTTCCTTTCTGTGACGTCACCTCTGAAAAACTTCCCTGACCAAAAAAAACTAATGGTAAGAAGAAAGGTTCGGAATTCGGTCATTGTGGATTAAAGTTCAAAGTTTGTCGTTTGGTAATTTTAAGACCAAAGGATTAAAGTTCATTATTTTTCCTGATTGTGGATTCAAAGTTTGTCCTTCTGTCATTTTGGATAAAAGTTTAAAAGTTTGTTGTTGGGTCATTTTGGACAAAAGTTTAAACGTTTGTTGTTGGGTCAATTTGGATTAAAGTGTAAAAGTTTGTTCTTGGGTAATTTTGGATGAAAGTTTAAACGTTTGTTGTTGGGTCGTGTTGGATTAAAGTTTTTAAAGTTTGTTGTTCCGCTATTTTGGATTAAAGTTTTTAAAGTTTGTTGTTCCGTCATTTTGGATTAAAGTTGAAAAATTTGTTGTTGGGTCATTTTCGATTAAAGTTTTAAAGTTTTTTTGTTGGGTCATTTTGGATCAAAGTTTAAATGGTTGTTGTTGTTGTTGGGTCATTTTGGATTAAAGTTTAAATGGTTGTTGTTGTTGTTGGGTCATTTTGGATTAAAGTTTAAACGTTTGTTGTTCCGTCATTTTGGATTAAAGTTTAAACGTTTGTTGTTCTGTCATTTTGGATTAAAGTTTAAACGTTTGTTGTTCTGTCACTTTGGATTAAAGTTTAAATGGTTGTTGTTGTTGTTGGGTCATTTTCGATTAAAGTTTAAAAGTTTGTTGTTGGGTCATTTTGTATTAAAGTTTAAACGTTTGTTGTTCCGTCATTTTGGATTAAAGTTTAAACGTTTGTTGTTTTGTCATTTTGGATTAAAGTTGAAAAGTCTGTTGTTGGGTCATTTTGGATAAAAGTTCAACATTTGTTTTTCTGTCATTTTGCATTATAGTTTAAACATATGTTGTTCTGTCATTTTGGATTAAAGTTTAAACGTTTGTTGTTCTGTCATTTTGGATTAAAGTTTAAACGTTTGTTGTTCTGTCATTTTGGATTAAAGTTTAAAAGTTTGTTGTTCTGTCATTTTGGATTAAAGTTTAAAAGTTTGTTGTTCTGTCATTTTGGTATAATGTTCATCGTTTGTGTATGTTCGGTAAGTTTGTCATTCAAATTTTGCCTTTTTGTCATTTTTCAAGTTTGAAGTCAAGTTCAATGTTTGATCTTCGGTCATAATTTATTTAAAGTTCAATGTTTGTTCTCCAGTCATGCTGGATGGAAGTTTAATGTTTGTCTTTGGGTCAATTGGAATTTAAAAATGACGTTTGTCGTTATGTCATTTTGGATGAATGTTACCAAAGGAACTATCCGGAATGTTCCACGGTAGCATTAAAGATAGACGTCGGTTTAGGGCTTTTACAGAAGCAAGCTGGTCCGTGGACCAGGTCTGCTTCAAAGGATGCTTTGTTCACCTGAGTCGGAGAGGTCGCTCCTGCTGCTATTGTTGGACTTGGCCTCCATACTGCTGCTGCTGAAGTCAGCCAGTCTTTGCACCATTTTGCCCCACGACAACCTCCTTGGACTGCCCTCTACTGGACACGGAGATGGCTTGTCCAGGGTCTTTAAGTTGGCCAAATGCATCAGCTGAGGGATCAGGACAAGTTGTTCAGATGTTATTGAAGAACAAAGAACATGCTTGTTTGGTGGCCTTTTTTTTTTTTTACTTTTATTTGTTGCATGCATATAAACAAGGAATGAAAGCGCTTACCTTTAAATAGAAATCAGATTAATTTATTGTCTGCAAAACAATTCCTTCCTTCTTTCCTTCCTTCCTTCCTTCCTCCTTCTCTCTTGCTGCCTCTTCCAGCTGTCGAGCTCTGCGGCTTCTGGCTTGCGCCGCAACAATGTTTATATAGAGGCTCGGAAGCCACGCCCTTGTTTTTAGCTGCCAGCCAATGAAAAAGAGAAGGCACGCCGTCAGGGTCCTATCTTGCCTGGCAACATGGCAGCAGCTTCCGGGAGAGGAGGCGGAGAAAAGAAGCGGAAAAAAAATGACATAAGGGGGGCTAGTGGCGATAAACAGCAGACCCCTCTTTTGTGGAAAGGTACTGGGACTTTCCTGGTGTTGTCGGGGAACTATTAAAAGTCTTTAGTTGAACGTTCGACGCCGATAAACTTAGTGTGGTTGCTAGCATACGATAGCGTACGTATAAAAAGACCAGACTGTTAGCATTACGTCATCTGTTTTGCTCCAAACCATTACATCAGATTTTTTTTTTCTCTGCAAATGCTGCAGCAGAAAACAACACAATGCACTGCCCCCCCCCTCATCTAAATACACACAAATATGCATGCTAATTCACATAGCAGTTGTTACATATAGAAAAACAATGACATTGCAAAAAAAAAAATCAACATAAGGATGACATTATTAGATGTTTTTGTTGATGTGTTTACGATGCAGGGTGTTACATTACAAGAGGAAGTAGTGTGTTGTTTTGCAGGAAGTTTGAGGGGTCGCCAGTACTTGGGTCCACGTGACTGGGCGTGGCTTCACTTGTACTGCACTCATTTTTTTATGGTTATGGAACAAGATAAACACATTGCTAAGCACACTGTGTTCTGAGACATCTGCAGCAGGATGTCTTAAGACATCTTAACCCCCCCCCCCCCCCCCCTTTCAGAAAATATTGATGTGTCCCAAGGACGCTTGCAGTGAGTCTCTAACGGTGCTGTGAAAGATTTTTTGCAGAATTGTTGTAATTTAGCCAAAATGGAGGGTTGAAATTCCTGCCACTGCATCTCAATAGGATTCAGGACTTTATTTAGTTTTTCTTCAGCCATTCAGAGGCGGACTTGCTGGCGTGTTGGTTGGTTTCAGCTTGTCGTCACGTACAGATTGTCATTGCGTAGCATTTCTTGTTAGAAAGCAGACTTCCTGGTTCTATTTATCACAGCAAAACAGCAAAACAACCTCAGACCATCACACTACCACCACCGTATTTTACTATTGGTGTTTTTTTTTTCTTAAATGCAGAATTATCTTTACCTTTTTTATGCTACACTTCATCCTAGATCAGGGGTGGGCAAACTTTTTGACTCGCGGGCCGCATTGATATGACAAAATTTACGGGGGGGGGGGGGCAGACTATATATTTTACACGTAACAGTCCACCTGGTATTATTGTATCTGTAAAATTGTCATGCAATCTGCTATTATTATTTATTATTTTATATTTATATTTAAATATTTTAAAAATAATAAAATATTATAATAATTACAATAAAATAAAAATAATAATTATTATATTATTATTATGTAAAATATGCAAATATAACAATAATATATATAATTAATATAATAATTAGCATTAATATAATAATTATAATAATCATAATAGTTTTAATAATAATTATAATAATCTAATAATTATTATTATTATTATGTGCTTGTGTCTCTTTTTTCAGGAGCACTTTGTAAACAACAGACCATGTCAAAAAACGAAATTGATAAAACCATCAAAAGGTTGGCTCAGGCCATGATGCCAGGTTGTATGTTGAGTTTAAATTAAATACTTTGGAAAGATTGGGCGGGCCGTATTCAAACACTTGGCGGGCCGCATGTGGCCCCCGGGCCGTAGTTTGCCCACCCCTGTCCTAGACTCTGCTTTATGGATCATGTCTAAATCTATATTAAAAAAAAACAACACTGTATATGCTATGAACTTGTTTTCAACTCTACATCCTGTCCTAGTTTCTGTGGTGTTAATTCCTAGAAAGTGTTTTTCTGGATGTCCAGTTTGGAACAAACTTTTCAACTCCCCACTCCCCCTCACGCCTCCCCACGCAGAGGCGTGTCTTTGCCAAGTTCAGTGGGCCGTCCTTCCAAATCCGCTCCCGTGACAGGACATTCTGTACGCTCCGCACCCTCCTCCCCACCGTCTGTTGGAAGAAAAATGAAGCCTCACATTGGCAAAACATGAGGGGGAGGGGGGACGCTGTTTGTTCATTGATGACGTCTATGATGTCCTATGACGTCTTATATAGTTGAAGACCAGCTGACACCAGCAATGTCCCAGTAAGATTTTATTATTTACATGTTGTTGTCATGTTAAAGCAAGTGGCAGTGAGAACAATGCGTCGCTGTTTGTGTCAGTAACATATTTCAACTCATATTTGCATAAAAAAGACATATATTAACGGAATAAAACATTCTTTTTTTTATCCCAAGTTATTTAGGATGGCGTGAATCCAAGGAGCTGTTCGATGGGTTTGTACCGCCACTCGTCCGCTTCCAGCTCCTCCACCAAGCTCGCTAGCTTCTCCATCCGGGACACCTGTTGGTCTGCCGAGAACCAGAAGGTAAATGTCATGAAATTCAATACATTTCATGGTTTTTTTTTGGTGTTATTTACCATGTTTGACCTGCTTGAGTGCCGACGCCACTTGGTAGCTGAATACAGACTCGCATAGAAACCTGTCAGAGCCATCTAAAAAATAATAATTTTTAAAAAGTTGCGCAAATGAAGAAAAAGTTCAGTGATGGCAAAATCAAGCTTAGTGGGATACATTTATTTGTGTATAAACTGATACAGTCATCCCTCGTTTATCGCGGTTAATACAAATCTGGCCATGATAAGTGAATTTCTACAAAGTATGATTCAATATTAATACATTGAATTTGTAGTTAAGACATAGAAAACCTGTCAACAATCTTATAAATATGTTTTATACATTATTAGAGCCCCCAAGAGATGAAATAGTACCCCTACAGTCACCTTTATATTTGTGTTACCCAGTGTATTACAATCAGGGAAAATAAAACATAACTAACATAACAGACTCAGCTGTATTCAACCACAAACAGATTATTCATTCATTGATTTTTTGAAAAACCGCGATGTAGCGAGGGATAACTGTACTATGTTTTATTGTATTATGCGTGCATACAGTATTTAGACACGTACCTTCCATCATTTCACCGGCCCCTTTAGGGTAAGTATACAGCACCTTCCTGGGGGGAATGAGTTCCGAGGCGCTGAACCCGGAGCCGGTCACCGAGCTCCCGCTTACGCCTCCAGCCGAGGAGGACGAAGAAGACGCCGCCATGACCTTAAAAGATTGTGCCTGTCACTTTAATATCTATCATTGAAGCTCCGCAAGTAATGCAAAGGCGTTGTCATGATAACCACGTTAGCTTGAGCTACCTCCTTTGATAGCCATTCTGAAATAATGCTAGCAAATCAGTCTGTTAATAACACGAAAGGTAATACAGTTGCCATGTTAGCTGGCAATATATCTTACCGTCAAAAAAAAGCTTAAAACGTTGATTTGATCCGCCTGCTTTGTGATGTTTGTTTGGATTCCTTTGCAACAGTTTACGACAGTGACTGGAAGTTTTACGGCTGAAGTGTTTTAAGTGCGTTTTTTCTCTTTAAGCAGCCCGTGATTGGTCAAAACACGCGCTTCTTCCGCTTTACAACCCAAAAGTGCGACCATGTATAGATCAAACAGTGATGTGGATGGCGGGAAGGCTTTTCAAAATGGCGTCTCCATCTTTGTTTGTAGATCTACTAAAACGTCCTAGCAACTGATTCTATACTTCGCAAGCTAAGCTAACATATGTAGTTAGTGACACATTTCCAACATGGATGTTTTACGACCTCCCCTGGTTAATATACATGGCAGATTATACCGAAAGAACATCACTAAAGAAGAACACTATGAAGAAGAAGAGGATTTCTCCTATTCTGGACCACCAGGTAAATCGATCTATCCGTGCGTCTTCGGACCAGGCGAGTCAGTGTTGTTGGGTTTGTCATTCCTGAACTGAAATAAAGTGAGAATAAATGTAAACATTTGTGCTTTTTGTGTGTTTAGAAAGCGAGGAGTTTGACACAGAGGAATCATGTGACACACATGTAATTGAACAGACGGATAGAGGTTTCCAAAGTGCCATTGACGTGCCAAGTGTTCTATACAAGTGAGTCATGTAAAAAGTACATGTTGTGATATTGTTCTACATAACCATTTCCGTTTGTTTCTAACAGATACATCATCGGGAAAAAAGGAGAAACACGTAAACGCCTGGAGTCTGACACCAAAACAACCATTACCATCCCAAAACAAGGAGTGGAAGGACAGATTGGTGAGGATGAAAAACCAAAGCTATAAATCCAAGTGTGTTTTAAAGATGTTGCGTTCAGGGGACTCTCCTTTCGACAGTCATTACAGGGTCACACAAAGTTGCGGTCTCATCTGCCATCACGAGAATTGAAATCCTAGTCGACAATTTCCGCAAGAAGCAACCGTTTACGCATTTCTTGTCGTTCCCAATCAACGATCCCAAAATCCAAGACGGTTTCCTGAGATTTAAAGATGACGTCCTGGAGAAGTGTTCGCAGGTACTAGGATAAAGTGTATATCATTCTGGAAATACAGTGCCTGAAAATACAGTGCTTGAATGTGCAGGATCACAGAGTGGATGAGAGCATCTTTCAGAACCCTGCAAAGCTTCACCTGACCATCGGTACTCTCACGCTCTTGGGTGACACGGAAGTGAGGAACGCGTGCACGCACCTCCAGGAGTGTGAAAACATTATCAGGTACTGCTATGAAACACTCTGAGAGACGAATCTGAAGTCAACATGAACTTCTTCCACCAGAGACATCACAGAAGGTAAGCCTATGCCTTTAGAGGTCAGGGGGCTGGAATATATGAACGACGATCCGGCCATGGTGGACGTCCTGTACGCTAAAGTCAACATCAAAGACGGCTCTGATAAGTAATGCGTCTAATTAAAATTCCTGTCGAGTTTTATGAACGTTGATGAAGTTCAGTAGGTGTAACTACTCCACAGTTTGCAGGTTGTCGCGGATCGCCTGGTGGAGTATTTTGTCTCCGTGGGGCTGATGGTGAGACAGTGGGACCGAGTCAAGCTGCACGCCACCGTGATGAACACGTTGTTCAGAAAGGACTCCACGGGTAAAGTCCGCATAAACAAAATAGAACTATTCCAACCAGCTAAATTGACTCAAACCAGCCAACTCATAAAACAGAAACATAAAAATAATAAGCAAATAAATCCATCCAACCAAATATGGTTGTAAAAGATCCCACTTTATATTACTTTACATACATTTGACATACAAAAGTAAGTCTCTGAGGTCTCCCAATGGTGTGCTGGAACCTCAGCACTTTCAGGGCTATTTAGAGGTGATTAATCTAAAGCTTGTTGTTAATCGAGTAATTGGTTCAGCCCAAAACCAGGGGGTGTCCTCAATTTTTTTAAAACCAACTTATGTAGAAATACGTAGACATTTTTTATATTTAAAGTAAAAAAAAAACAGCTTTTCAAGTTAATGTTTTAACTTTCTTCTTATGCATATTTTGTCTTAATTAAGAAATATTATTGTCTTAATTCTAATCATATTTTGACTTTATTATTGTAATATTTAAACTTTTACCAAATGTGTTTTTTTTTTCAAATATTGCAACTGTATTTTAAATAATTTATTATATTTATTATTTATTTTCCCCCTTAATATTATTACTATATGATCCATTTATTTTCTTTATTTTTGTAGAATTACTGCTCTTTTTCCCATTTTGCTGTTGTTGTTTTTTTTTAATGGCCCCCAGGCTGCACTTTGGACACCCCTGCCCTAGATTGACAAAATGTCCATGTTTTCCAAAGCTATTGTTTTGCCTAAAAAACAAAGATAATAGGCCCGCTTTCACGAATGACTAAGGATATTTAAAATAGCATATTTAAATTTTTTTTATTTAAAAAAAAATGGTTAATTGAAGACCAAAATGGTTGTTGATTAATTGTATAAAACAGAGGAAAGTGACAGGAGGATGTTACAACATTAGCAACACTAGCTTAGCTATAGGAGGTGCGCTCTGGTGCTAACATTACGGTTACATTTTAGGCTTGGTTAGCCTATTTGCTGACGAAAAAAACAAAACGATCAAACTTGCAGCTCCCACGTCTGTAACTGACTGACGGATAGTTGGCAGAGCTTTATTTAAAGACGTGTTGTGAAGCCTGCTTTTTTCACAAACCAGTAAAATGCAACAAATTGGAGAGCATAGAAGCATACGTATATTAAAGAGTCAAACTGCATGCTGGTGTTGACAGGTCACACAGGTAAAACAAACCAAAAACAAACTAAAAACCATTTGCATTAGGCCACAAACATATTGCGCAATTGCTGCTAAGCATGTTTTTTTCCCAACGTCTCCGTGCTGCTGAATCCTCAACAACAAAATTCCTGAAGAGACACTTGTGGCAGCCGCGGCTATGTTTACCAGTACCGACAAAGACCTCATTCATTTTGGCCTAGGATCAAGCCCTCCCTTCCTCGCCGCCTCCCTCATTCCATCTCTCCCAAGCACGTCCTGGGCTGAGCAGCTACACCGCATGTTTACCAGCATGTGGATCCAAATCAAATATGGCCTCTATTTCACACACTGAAATAACCCTCACCTTGATTCCATGCCTGCTTATCCTGTTTTTCCCAGGGGAAGAAGAGGTCAGTGGACTGGGAAGACAAACCACGTACGAACGAGAGGCTTTTGACGGCAGAAACATTTTAAAGGTTAGAGCAAAAGAACCAATATACTGTAATATATTCATTTAGTAAGACATGTTTTTTTTTATGTGCAGATATTCGCAGCCTATCATTTCGGCGATGTGGAACTGAACACGGTGTCTCTGTCGCAAAGATACTCAACGGACTGCACGGGCTACTACGCCTCTGCAGGAAGCATCAAGTTCTCCTGAGGTATCACGGCCCCCAGACTGTGTGTTCCAAGAGTGGAGTTTAGAGAATTCGGACAATATGGGCAGTCACACCGCGGATGTGTGCACTTAGTGTTTTATCCAGTAGGGGGCAGCAATGTTCTTGTTTTTGGTTCTGTTTGTAAATCAACAAATTGTATGGAGGCTGTTAGAATTGGAACACCATTCATTCATTAATTTTCTACCGCTTATCCTCACAAGGTTGGGGGGTGCTGGAGCCTATCCCAGCTGTCTTGGGGCGAGAGGCGGGGTACACCCTGGACTGGTGGCCAGCCAATCACAGCGCACATATAGACAAACAACCATTCATACCTATGGACAATTTGGAGTCGCCAATGAAGCTAATACAGAGATGGCCGAGGGTGGAATTGAACCCGGGTCTCCTCACTGCGAGGCCTGCGTGCTAACCACTCGTCCACCGTGCAGCCCATTTTCCAGACGAATGCACAAAATAATCATCAAACTTACATATTTGTTTATACAATGAACACATTCACACTCTGTCACCTTTCTGCTCGTGTTAGGTGCAAATTGTTGCTAATTTTTATTTACATACCCCCTATTGCAATTAGTGTAGCCCACTTTGAATATAGGTAGTGAAAAGTAGTGAAATTAATAATAAAAAATGAGTATATTCTATTATAATTTTATAATAATAGCTTTTATACAATATATTACTGCAAAAACAGAACCTTTTTTTTAATTATTAGACATCACCTTTTTGTTTTGTGCTTTAACTTCATCAACCAGGGCTCAATTTGCATATTCAATTCCATGCCACCTTTCCAAATGTCCCATTTTAATACAGAGCCTATTTCAAATTATTCGATCAGTGTCACACTCGGGCATTCAGACCCTCGCTCTCCAATGGCCAAAGCGTTATTATGAAAAACTAATATCTGCTTCTTGCACAATGTGACCTTTTTAAAGATGTGTGATTTGTCCAAAAAAGTAAAAGCACCGGTTGTTAGCGAAATGCCGTTTAAGGTCGCCTGTTGTTTTCCCCGCGAGCCTTTAAGCACAGAGAGCGAGAGAGGCTTCGCCCAACGACGGCTTTTTACTATTTTAAGCCGATGTCAGCTAAGTGATGGATGCAGAGGCGATGATTTGACAGCACGAAGGCAGCAGGATGACATTTCACTTTGATGCCTCCCTCTGCTGCCGTGCTGTTATATATTTCTTCTCTCTTAACAAGCTTGAATCTTGACGATCGCATTCCAGCCTGATCAAACATGGTAAGTCATAAAGGTGAATGTCATCATTAGTGGAGTATGGCAGGGCGCCTCGTTCTCCGGTGTAAGAAAAAAAGTCTTTGAAATATCACACTAATCATAAAATGGCAAGGCTTTGATGAATAAGCAGAGGCGATGGGATGCAAAATGTGTTGTCAGTGCTTCATCATTCAGATAGCGGCACGCTTGTTTAGCTCATTGACTGAAGTCAAACATGGATCAGAATCCCCTTCATCAGGGTCCAAAATCTTATCTTAGCACAGTCCAAAAATCAAGCTTTGCTTAACCGGTTTTATTGTTTTTACAACGCTACGAAACTAATTATCGGTGAGGATGAAACAAAGCCTCCTCAAGCTCCCCATTGTAATTTCCATAGACTTTTTTTTTCCATATCAGATCACAAGATCTTGCGAGATTTCCCGTTCAGAAAAAAAAACGATTACAGGAATTTGGCTATTAAAATCAATAACAATAAATTTGATCATTTTGCCAGCCTCGATATATTTGCCATGTGCATGTGTGTCTGTTTTCCTCGTATCTCACCTCCAAACAGGCAGGACGACAGTTCATTCTGTGCATTGGTTTCATTGAACAACGGCATGTCTCTTTGTCTTGGTGGGTGGAGGCGGGACCGGTAGCATACACACAGTGTGCAGAAGGGTATGTAATAGATTTTTTAATGTTAAAATCCTGTCTTGTATCGTAATTAATTTTCAGTGTTAAATTCCATAGACATTTTTTTTGTACATCACTACAGCCTTCGGTTCTGTGAAAGCTGGAAAAAAGTACTTCAAAGTTGAAAAATGCACTATGGGGAGTACCTTTTTGCACATACTGAAAGAAAGACATTTGACCGTACTGCTATGAGTAAGCAAGCACCGTGACATGGTAATCATCTGGCGATTGTTAGCTTCTATACTGTAGTTCTGTTTCTGTCAGATGTGGCTACACTGTCCGATGGAAATTCTTCATTTGAGGTACGTATAAAGAAAAATACAGTGCAGCATCATATTAGTAAGGAAGGTGGGAAGATGTATTTGTAGTATCGTACAATGGTTAAATACTAAAGACGAGAATAGGAATGAAGGTAAGTCGTAATGAACAAATGATGGGTGAAATTGAGCTCATTTCGAAGTAAAATGAACCTCATTTACCACCCCTGGGGGGGTCTTTCGGTGCACTCTTTTGGACCATCTCCTTTTTTTTAACTGAAGTTAATTAGTTAAATTATCCTTGTGCATTCCATTCGAATTTACCGCTTAATTGAGCGTCTGATTTTTGCAGATTCAATTACAAACCACATTTCCAGTGAGTATTTAAAAGGAAAAAGTGTTGGACTTTTGCCATATTATAGTAAATACATGACCATGAATGCAACTTCAAGGAAAATTGGCCATCTGCAATCCTTATGTGAGACGCGAACACATACAGTATGTCTTTCAATGTTCTGTTCATTGTAAAGATATACAAACAGATAAAAGACGGAGCAAAGAATGCATATAATAGGATCTATAATATAATATAATAGATTCCCACAGGAAATCAATCTCCTCCATCCAACCCTGTCTCTCACACCAACGACCCTCATGTCCTCCTACCTGGCATCCTTCTCTCCTCTGGACATGTCCCAACCAGCTCAATCTGGCCTACAGGACTTTATCTCCAAGGCTTCTTTTTAGCAAAAAATTTCAGTTAGCATACACACAGAATAGCTTTTTCTGGGGTTTATGTCAAACATTTATGCCAAAATTTTGTCCCAACCATCTCAGTCTGGCCGATAACTGACTTTATCTCCAAGGACTCTAACATGTAATGTTTCTCTGATGTACTCCTTCCTGATCCTGTCCATCCTGGTCACTCCCATTGAGAACCTCAGCATCCAATAATAGAAAACAAGCTAATTTTAATTTTTTTGTTATTAATTTTTGGGAAATGCATTCGCAAAGACAGAAAAAATGCTAAAAATTTCAGTTAGCATACACACAGAATAGCTTTTTCTGGGGTTTATGTCAAACATTTATGCCAAAATTTTGTCCCAACCATCTCAATCCGGCCGATAACTGACTTTATCTCCAAGGTCTCGAACATGTAATGTCCCTCTGATGTACTCCTTCCTGATCCTATCCATCCTGGTCACTCCCAATGAGAACCTCAACATCCTCATCTCTTGCTCCCTTCAGTTCTGCTTCCTGTCTTTGTTTTTATGCAGCAATGTGAAATCACTGCGCCCAGGAAGGAAGTACCAGTAACGCTTAAAAGTACCAAAATACTACTAAACACAAGTATGACATGTTATCATGAATGTACCTGAACCTTGCATGAATTACTACCTACCTACCTACCTACCGACCACAAGGTTTATTTCTGGATTAGTAATGAATTGGAGCGTGGAGGTGGGAAATTAGCGCCGCAGAGGAAGAGTTGAACAGGAAGTGGCACCCAAACAAAGCATCACCCTTGGAGGAGGTAATAAAGACAGCAAGTCAGCACAAATGAAGACGGCGTGTAATCGCTCCTCCCCCTTTGTGGGCTTCTCCTCCTCCTTCCTGTTTTCTAATCAGAGCGGTGAGACGGCAGCAGTCTTGCCCGAGTATCCTCCAGCATCACCATCTACACAGCATCACCAGGACCAGGACCAGGACCAGGAACGCGTCTCCAGTCCCCGAGCACCATGGTGGCGCCTGGTAGCTCCCTCACGGCCGCCTGCCTCTGCCTGCTGCTGGGCTCCTTCTCCCTGCAGTCGGATGCTGACAGAGTCGGGCAGGAGGCAGAGCATCAAGAGGAGAGGGGGGGAAGAGAGGCGGCAGCCAAAGGCGCCAATTTGATGGACCAGCGGTGGCTGTCGACCGTCTCGCAGTACAGCAGCAGCAAGAGCAAGCACTGGAATCGCTTCAGAGACGTGAGTGCCTTTTACTTCACTCTTTACCAGTTTGTGACTTAATTGGAGTCTAAAGATGTAAACTTGAGTTTTTCTATCACTTTCTCTGCTTGTATAACACAACAATTCATGTTTCTGACTACTTATTGATCAGTAGTCCGTTGATCAGCCATACATTGTATAGCACACAATACACACAAACGGCAAAAAAGCTTTTCTCCTCAAATGAAGTACAATAAGCTCGGACCATACTGTACCTGTACCTGTACCTGTTGAGTTTGTCCCTTAGGATTTTGGGCGAAAATTCATCCCCTTAATTCCATGCTAGGTTGAAAGACCACTTTCATGGACGTGTTTAATCAGATTTTAACCATGTATATGAGACAGATGGACCCATTTTTAATTTTTTGTCACTTATCACTTGTGATAAAACCTGTCAGAACCGGCCCAAGAATGAAACATTTTGTGTATTGACGATTTCTGTAGTCCTTCATAGAAACTCTATATTAAAACAGCAATTGTAAAACATGTGAAATCTTAATACTGTATGGACAGTTACTATGGTACACATAATGTCATTGTATGGTCATATCACCTCCTACTTCAGTATGGGACAAAAAATTAAAAATTTTTAAAAAAAAAAAAACCCAAACTGTATTATGGAAAGCAGGAAGTGAACAAATGTAACAGTTACTGATTGTAAAAGTACCAGATGGAGGGGTAAGATTTAATAAGCTTTGCTTCTTCCTACTCCTTTTTTTTATATTGACGGTTACTATGGTACCCATTATGTCATTGTATAGTCATAGCACCTCGTACTTTGGTACCTGACAAAATAAAAATAAAATAATATTAATAAATAAAACTAAAACAAAAATGTATAGAATAAAGTTTAAAAAAACAAAAAAAAACTAAATTATTTTAGGAAAGCAGGAAGTGAACAAATGTAACAGTTAGTGATTGTAAAAGAAAGCTAGTGATTGTCCATTTGGCTAATGATTGTAAAAACATTGAAGACATCTGTATTCAATTTATGCTAGCATATCTTCCAAAGGATTTTGAACACTACCCATTGGGGTGCCGTTAATTTAGGGCCCTGCGATTTCCGGAATTGCTTATTAAAAATGAAATCTACTGTTTAATGCAGAATCTTGCAGAAATTGACATAACATCAGTGAAATTCTGTGATTTTGGGGAAGTATTTCTCCGGCGGACTCCTCCGTCATGTCATGGTTGAATCTCATCACAAACCGGAACCCGCCCAGTCTTGAACTAAACATGTTGAAACAGCGACCTGAAACACCGGGAAAAGTTGGTCAAGAAACTTTGAAATCTAGTCAGGTTAGCTTAGTTTAAGCCGTATGAGTTTGTTTATATCGTCTTGTGTTTTACCGCTTGTTAAATGTAAACAATGCCTGTTGACGTCGTGCAAGTTCGATTATTATTCGTTTATTGTTGCTCCAAGCTCGTCTTAACCAAAAACGGCCACTTCCGCCTTTCAGAATAAGAGCGTTCTTTGCCACACATTGTGTAAACAAAATAAGGGCGTCATTAGAAAAGATTGTAGTGGTTGCATTGGTTACTACATCTTCCCAAGCGGTTTGTTGAGTATTTTGTAGCGATGTGTGACAATTGGTATAATAAGGTATTGCAGCATTGAATGCAAGTATTTCTTTAACTGGCCTTTTATTGACTGTCACAAAAGTACACTCTATGCTGGTACTACTAATGTCATTTACTGTAGCTAGATTACTGTTATAATTTATCCTTGGTTATTATTGGTTGATTAAGGTCATTTCAGTATGACTTTGCAGTCTGCCACACACACACACACACACACACACACACACACACACACACCTATGCAAACACATCTCCATCACCTGGCATGCATGGATGTCCTTGACACAGTATGAGCGAGGTACATCCGGGTATCATGTGGACTGCATTATTCTTCTTTTTGATAAAACAATGGCCTTGAAACAGGAGTTCAGAACATTCGTAGAGATCTGCCTTTCCTCATTTTTCCTCCTCCAAGGAACCCCTACCCCCCCCTCCCCCCCTCCCTCTGTGGACAAACAACATCTCCACTCACGGCGGCGGCAAGCCAACAAGGCTCTCTTTTCTTCTCCCGTTTCCGCCCGCCAATCACATCAAAGCGGGATCCGCTTTGAACTCGAACTCGAGTGCGACAAGCCGTGGTCTACAGATCCCGGGGAAAGCACGGGGAATACACACTTTGAACTCTTCCTCTCATGCGCTAATTTCCAATCCCCACGCTCCCGATTCATTCCTAATCCAGAAATAAACCCTGTGATATTTCCCCACAATGGCGCACTTTAATAAATCTTCATATCCCATAATTAAACTGGCTATTTTAGGGGGGGCGGGGGCTTGCTAACATGCTAACATGGATGCTATTTGGACTTACATAAGTGTGTTAGCATTGTTAGTGATAACTATTGATGAACTGGTAATGTTATTTTTGGGGGATTTCATCAAGGTAACAAATGCTGAAGCTCAGAGCACTATTCTCCTTCTACCTCATGCATATTGAGGATGTGGATTTTATCTGCAGTGATGCGTTTAGGCCTTAAAAGCCGCTCGTCGCTCCTAATAAATGCATCCATCACTTGAGGTAATCAAAGTCGTGGAGTTGGCATCCGATGAACGGTGCATTGTTGGTCCCGCAGACTGAACGCATGCATGTGAACGCACCGGAATGCAAAGTGGACGTAACCGTTGCAGGATACATGCATGCTAATATTAGCTTAGCTTGTGAACTGAGCCGCAGCTCAGCTGTGTCAGCCGGTCAGAGGGGCGTTGAATATAGGGGTTCCGTTTTCTTGCTGCCCTCAGTCTCCTCTTGGATACAGCTCATAAATACGGTAGCCCCCAAATTCACGATGCTGAGTTTGTTTGTTTTTCTCTGCAGCCATTCGATATCGAGCAAAGTATCCAACACAAGACGATGTAAGAGCTTTTATGTTTCTGTACATCTCCTCGTGTTTCCAGTGGGGTATTTTGTCTGGAGCTCATGTTGTATTCAGCAGCAGCCCTGCATAAGCTTCAAGCCCCCCCCCGAGACAGCCGAAGATCTGCTTTACCTCTTTCCGCATCATTGTTTTGCAAACTAGAGGGCGACCGAGCTGTGCAATCTTCATCGTTCCAGGGTTCTGCTCGGCTCAGCAGCAGTAAGCTAGCAGCCGGCAGAAATCCACTTTTCCTCCTCTTCCTTCCTCATCCCCTTTTTCTACATCCTTACCCGTCGTCGTCCTCCTCCTCCTCTTGTCCAATTACTGCATCTCTCGGCGCGTTCAGCCGTGATACACCTGTACCAGCGACATTTAAATGCGATCCCGTTCAAGCGCGGCATCACAAATTGTGCCTTCATATGCAGTATTCATGCTCATAGTTGTACTTTCATGATATGTTTATTATTGTGCTTGTACTGCTTGTACTCACTTTATCTTCTTTAGCTCCGTGGGAGTTCACTCAGGAGGGTGCAAAACCCTGCCGAGGACAAACAATTTGAATAATCACCCCGAACTGGGCACCCATGAGTATCCCTGAACTTAAAGATGTAATAATTATTCGCAGAGAAAGTAATGAAAATATTTTGTAAAAATCAAATTAAAAAAATTCTACATTTAATCATGTAACATTTGTATATTTTATTATATATAAATGATTATATAAATTATTACTATAATACTGCAAACATTTTGAAACCTGCCTGCAAAGGGACTTCTACTAATGATGATAATAATAGTACAAATGCGAATAATAATATATATATTTAAAAAATCACAAAAATTATAACATATTTTGTAGTATTCATCTAGTTTATTTTATAGTAAGCATTTCTATAATAGTGTAAAATATTCTAAAACTAGTGAAAAGAATAAACTCATTTATTAATTTATTCAAGCTAGCAACTTTTGAAATAGTAATATCAAAACCGAATACCCCAGTTTAAAAACCACTGGTATAATCAAAAGCGAAGAACGGTATTGACGTGTTGACTCTGCAGGTGTACCTAATGTTGCGGCCGGTCTTCCCGTCCAGCCTGTGCATCTTCCGAGTGCATTTGAGCAGAAAAAAGGAAGACCGTTTCGACGCTGCCGGGCAGTCTGCTCATCTCCGTCTCAGCAAGCGGGACCGATGCCCTTCAGTGTGCGTTTAAACGCTCCTTGTGCTGCATTGCAGGACCGCCAAACAACACACGCTCCCTTCGCCTGCGGGCCTTCGATCTGCACGCACACGATCGATTTTTGGATCCAGCTCCTGTGGTGACTTTAATCCCGTAATGCCGTAACGTTTTGTTGCAATCGAGTCTTATTATTGATTTTGACAAGACGGGTGCGCATGTGATGTGTGCGTGATTGTATTCGCACAACGCCGAGAGTTCAGGATTAACAGAGGCGTTCGTGTCCCTGTGGACATGGAGAGGAGGGTCGTATGGGGGGTTGTAGGGGGGGTCTTTGCCGTCTTAATAGCGGCGAACGGTCCCAGCAGCATCTGGATGGTCAGGCTCCATTAGGCTCCCTTTGCCGCTTTACAGCCTAGTTGACAAATGCTGGAACAGGTGCCGGGTGTGATATGAATCACAAAAAGCAGCCCCGTGAATATTATATTGGTATTTGTGTTACCAGCGCCCCCCCCCCCCCACCACCCGGCTCCATCCTCCTGGCCCCGGCCTGACGTGAACAGTGTCAGCTTTGTAACCTTGGCCAAGGTCTAAGCAGGCAAGCGTCCTTGCTGTCACACTGCTGCCCGTGCAAGATAAGCGCTCCCGATTCTCACACTCGCTCGCTGTGGCGGCCCCGTCGAAAGAACGCGTGCAAATATTAATATTCCGTTAGCCTTTCCACGGTCA
The DNA here is from genome assembly GCF_030265055.1 of Doryrhamphus excisus. NCBI lineage: Eukaryota > Metazoa > Chordata > Actinopteri > Syngnathiformes > Syngnathidae > Doryrhamphus > Doryrhamphus excisus. The sequence goes on along the minus strand of NC_080487.1, from coordinate 13,377,140 downwards.
TATAACACCTAAAATTGCATTACCAAGCTGCCGTGTGCATGCCAGATCAACAGGTGGCGCTGCAACTACAGACAGTTGGTGCTTTTTAGCTAATCGGAAGACTGAAGAAAGTCATTTCCGGAAAAGGCACAAAACAAATGGAGAATTGTATGCGTCGTCTTCAAGTTATGGCGCTTTAATGTTAAGTTAATGGAATAATAACATCAATAAAAACAAAAATTTCAACCTCTTTTTTTACATTTTGGGAGAAAAATGCTGACAAAAACAAACACTATCGTGCACCGGTGTGCACTATATCATCTTTTGTCAAATGATTAAACATTTTAATCAAATGAATCAGTTTTCAAATGAATTAATCATGATTAATCCTAGTAAATATGTGTTTTTTTTTCGGCTTTTCCCGCCACAGCAAATCAATCCCCTCCATCCTACCCTGTCTCTCTCACACCCAACTACCCTCATGTCCTCCTCCACTACATCCATAAAGCTCCTCTTTGGTCTTCTTCTACGCCTCCTACCTGGTAGCATCCTTCTACCGATATATTGACTATCTCTCCTCTGGACATGTCCCAACCATCTCAGTCTGGCCTAAAGGACGTTATCTCCAAGGCCTCTAACATGTAACGTCCCTCTGATGTACTCCTTCCTGATCCTATCCATCCTGGTCACTCCCAATGAGAACCTCAGCTTAGCAAATATGTGTGAAATATGCAGATTTTCACTATTCTATAGATAGAAAGGTAAATGAACATGAAATGTTAGTATTACAGCAACAAACATTTTAATTTAATTTAAGCGGAAAGATAACACATATATCTGGAAATCTATTTGTGTGAGATATGAGCTGATACCGATATGTGTAACATGACATATCTCCTGTGGTGGAATGAACACGTGTTTTAAAATATCGTTTTTCATGATCGGGAAAAAAATCTGATACAGATATCAAAATTTTTATGCTGATATCAGGCCGATAATTATTGAACATCCCTACTTTTTTTAAATCGTCATTAACTTGAAATATTCAACATGATTTAGTAATGTGAGTGTGAATGGTTGTTTGTCTATATGTGCCCTGTGATTGGCTAGCCACCAGTCCAGGGTGTACCCCGCCTCTCGCCCCGAAGACAGCTAGGAAGTATCCGTGGAGATGTTTTGTTAGTTGGAGATACATACTTTATATCGTATTTATCAATTATCATTGTATTGACTATGTCATATAAAACCATCCCGAAGTGAAAGTCACCCACTAATCCAAGCATCAAACTGCCTTTTAGGCTCCTCCCTCCTGTAAACGATTCATTACGTTGCATCACAATGCGGTCAAAGCAGACAGGTATACAGCGTGAGATGTATTTAGCAGAGAGAAACCATGCCATGCTTTGTCTCTGCCTTTTTTATTTTTACTGGATAATGAAAGTCACACAGTAGAGGCTTAGTATTGATGTCTTATATGTCCTTGGACTCCAGCCAGCGCTGTAAAAGAGGACCAGAGAGAAGCTGCCGTCCCCTCTGTTCACTCAAGGTTGGATTTTACAAGAGTTATAGTGGCCTGTCTTCACCATGTTACACTTGGGCAACAGCAGAATTTACATACAATTAACATGTAGCGCTAAGTTAAAAAAAAAAAAAGTACAATTGTACATTGTAATATATTTCTGTTAGTTGATCAAACTCAAAATAGGTGAGCTAACAAAATATGACTGAGACGGTTCTATCCAAATCCAGGTAACACAAATTAATTTCATTAACACAGACTAAGGAACGCACGGTGGATGAGTTAGCATGCAGGCCACACAGCAAGGAGACCCGTGTTCGATTCCACCCTAGGGCATCTATTTGTGGAGTTTGCGTGTTCTCCGGGTACTCCGGTTTCCTCCCCCATTCCAAAAACATGCTAGGTTAATTAGCCACTCCAAATTGTCCATAGGTATGAATGTGAGTGTGAATGGTTGTTTGTCTATATGTGCCCTGTGATTGGCTGGCCACCAGTCCAGGGTGCATATAATGCTTTGTCTCATATTTCCTCATATTTGTGTGCATTATTAGTGCCTTTATTCTCATAATAATTTATTTCCAGGAAATTGTTTTTTTTGCAATATTTCTAAAATGATTGTACTTTTATAAAAATTTTCATTCGATCTAAAAATTTTATTTGAAAATATTAATTTTAAATGTAAAATACAAATTTTATTTTTACACTTTTTTTGCACACATTTTTTCTTGTACAATTTATTTTTTTTCTCATTTATTTTTTTTTCTTCCTAAAAATATGCTTGTCAGGGCGGCACGGTGGTCTAGTGGTTAGTGTGCAGACCTCACAGGGTACCCCCCGCGACCCTCATGATGAGGATAAGCGGTAGAAAATGAATGAATGAAAACTTGTTTACCTGTTTTGTTAACATTAGTAGAGCCCCCAGACATGAAATAGCACCCCTATAGTCACTTTTACACTTGTATTACCCAGTATAGTAATAAAATAAGACAAATGACTTGTTTGATGTGGGTTGATGTCAAGTTAGTTTTAGCTTGGCGTGGGTTCATACCCTTGTGTAGGTTTCCTCCCACATTCCAAAAACATGCTAGGTTAATTAGCGACTCCAAATTGTCCATAGGTATGAATGTGAGTGTGAATGGTTGTTTGTCTATATGTGCACTGTGATTGGCTGGCCACCAGTCCAGGGTGTACCGCGCCTCTCGCCTGAAGACAGCTGGGATAGGCTCCAGCACCCCCGCGACCCTCGTGAGGAAAAGCGGTAGAAAATGAATGAATGAATGAATGAATGAAGCTTTTTTTTTTTTTTACCAGGTGAGTCAGTTAAAAAGCAATCATCGCTGATGACATAATCACGACTAGACCCTTTTTACCATCCATGACCTTTTTGTATGAAACCCTCCAGCTTCTAGTAGTCGTAGTAGTAGCGGCGTTTATCTGTTTGAATGTTTAGCAGGCATGTTTGTCCTCCTCGTATGTGATCACACTACCTTATTAATAGGCCTTCATCATCCTCGCCGAGTGTCGTCCCCCGAGAGCGTCGCGGTGGAGGCGAGCCAGCTCATTAATTCCTCTCTAACGGCCACCATAACTGCTGTAAATCATTCCTCAGCCTTCATGAAAGTGTTATTTTGTCTCTAATCATGCTTCTGTTTTTCTCTCTCTCTCGAAACTCTGGGGGCCATCGCCGTGACAGGAGGTTGAGGACGACTACATCAAAAACACGGAGGAAAGCGCTGCTTCTGATGAAAGTAAGATTTACAGCGCGTCATAAAAATATCATCATAATGTAACCCAATAATGGTAAAAGTGAAGAAGAGCGCTGGGGCTCCAGGACGGGAAACACTTCCTCGTTCGGTCACATCCGTAAAGTGTGAAAAGCCGACTATAATTGCCTTTGTTGCCAAGAGCTCAGCTCCCAAGTCCCACCAGGTGTCTTTTACCTCCATGGGGGCTGCTCGTCGCTCCCGTGCATTAAACTGTGCACGAGGACGGGAAAATTATCCGAGAAGTTCAACACTTTTCTATGGAGAATTCCTACTTTTAGTGTGAAACCATTAGCGTGCCCAATTATAGGGCCACAATTCATGTGTACTATTGTTATAGGTAACTATTAGTGTGCATTATAATAGAGTAGATGCATAATTATAGGGTAACTATTAGTATGCATCATTACAGCACATCTATAAATGAGTTAACTAATTAATTAGGCAACCATCAGCAGTGTTGCCAACTTTGGCACTAAATCAGGCAACATTTCCAAACCCTATTGGCGACATTTTTTCAAAAGCGACTAGCAACAAATCATTGGAGAACACTGCTGTGAGGTCCCCCCCCCCCCCCCCCCCCCCCCAAATAAAAACCTTCAGTGCACAGTCAGCTGCCGCAGCACACTGCCAACAAAGTGGAGCTCTAACCATCCGCTAAAACGTAAATATTTATTAATCTTCACTGAATTACTACTTGGCTGCGCGGTGGACAAGTGGTTAGCACGCAGGCCTCACAGCTAGGAGACCCGAGTTTGCATGTTCACCCCGTGCATGCGTACGTTTTGTCCGGGTTACTCCGATTTCCTCCCACATTCCTAAAACATTCCAAATTGTCCATAGGTATGAATGTGAGTGTGAATGGTTGTTTGTCTATATGTGCCCTGGGATTGGCTGGCCACCAGTCCAAAGACAGCTGGGATAGGCTCCAGCACCCCCGCGACCCTCATGATGAGGATAAGCGGTAGAAAATGAATGAATGTTTTTTTTAACATTACTAGAGCCCCCAGACACGAAATAGCACCCCTATAGTCACTTTTACACTTGTATTACCCTTTATAGTAATAAAATAACACAAATGACTTGTTTGAAGTTAGAGTTTTAGCTTGGCGTGGGTTAATACCCTTGGTAGCTATTATTGTGTAGGTTTCCTCCCACATTCCAAAAACATGCTAGGCTAATTAGCCACTCCAAATTGTACCATAGGTATGAATGTGAGTATGAATGGTTGTTTGTCCTATATGTGCCCTGTGATTGGCTGGCCACCAGTCCAGGGTGTACCCCGCCTCTCGCCTGAAGACAGCTGGGATAGGCTCCAGCACCCCACCCCATGCGACCCTTGTTGAGGATAAGCGGTAGAAAATGAATGAATGAATAAATATTTATGCCTTTTTACTACAGCATTTGTTAGGTCACATGTAAAAAATATGCAAATTAGCCAATGATCTTGGTCAGCCAATAGCTACTTTTTGTACTGAGGAGTTAGCAACAGTGGCTACTAGTGTGCACAATTACGCAAGTATTTGTTTGCCACTATTCATGTGCAGCTATAATGATACAGCAACTATTAACTACTATTGTGGACAATTTGAATACTGTGGTATTTTGTATTTTGATGTATTTATTCCCAATAATGGGCCTCTTCTTTGTAAAAAAAAAAAAATGGGTTGAGCAGTTTTTGCATCATCCTGCAAATGAACCCCCCCCCCCCCCCCTATTATTCAAAAGGGACTTTTTAATGATGTTATTGTCACTAAAGCATATTTATGAGCACAAAACGTGAGCACGTCTGTGCTCTACTTTTAAGAGAAGGAAAACGTTCCTTCCTCATGGAGATCTCCGCGCATGCCCAAAAAAACTAGCGTTCTCCCTTTTGTGTTGTTCTGACCTTGCAGACGCGGACTCCACCAAGGACCTGTGTCAGAACGTCAAGTGCAGTCGCCAGAAGGTGTGCGTGGCTCAGGGCCCCCAGAGGGCCGTGTGTGTCAGTCGCAAGAAATTGGAGCACAGGTACGGCTATCCAATTAGTGATGCGGCGCCCGCACGGCTATTAGTGAAAATGTAACGTAGCGCCGCTTGTCACCCGTGGAGAAGATCTCCCTGAAAAAGCTACTGATGACACTCATCCCTCCATCCGCATGAGGGATATCATTATAACACACAAAAAGCCACGAGTCGCCTTAATGGACGCCGATAATGTGGCCGCAAAGCAAATGGCCCGCACAGGAAGCTGCGGCAACCTTGGCGGCAGCTTCTTCTTCCACAAAGCCTTGGCTAGCTTAGCCCGTGTGAAGAGAATTAATGGAGTGAATCATCGCTAGTCTTTCCCGCAGTCCTGCTTGTACATCATTGTCAGGAGAAGGAAAAAAAAAAAAAAAAGTGTATAGATGAAAGCCAAGAGAGCTGGATGAAGTGCATGGTTGATTGACACCCGGAGATACAGGGTAGTTGTTTTATTACCATATGTATATATAATATATATATAACATAAAGGCTCTAATTATAGCTGAGGTGTTTATTTAAGAGGCCCTGACCGACTTACACATGTGATATCCATGGTTATTAAATTATAAATAAAATTAAAAATAAAAATAAAAATAAATTATAAAAAAAATCAAAGCTACAATACAAATATCCACAAAATAAAAATATTGTAAATAAGTGAAAAAAACAATTAATAATAATAATACATTTTATTTGTATAGCGCTTTTCAGAGTACTCAAAGACGCTTTACAGTAGAGAAAAAAGAAATAAAAATAGAGTTAAATTAAATCATACTGTTACTTTAGGAAGGCATTTGCTGCATCATCATACTGATTTTAATACATCATATATTTTAGAAATATATTTCAACAATTTACTGCCCATACAGTGTAATTATATTCAAATGTTTCGCTTCTTTTTAACCACAAATTTTTTTCTACTCTTTATTAAATCCAAAACATGAATATTCAGATAAAAATGTAACAGATTTTTATATTATTGAAGCTGTCCAATATAATAAAAAAAATTATACACTTAAAATAATTACAAATATTTTAAATTAATACTTTTTACATGTATTAATTTAAAATATTTGTAATTATAGTCGCACAAGTGGTTTCAATACAAAGTAATACATACATTGTATAATTGTTTTATACTACTCTATTACTTTTATACTGTGTATTTTAAAAACTAGGAACTAAATACATTTTTAAAATTGAATTTTTCTTATGATTTGGATTTAAAATATATATTTTTTAAATTATGGTTTGACAGCAATAATTTGTATTTGTATTTCTGTTCAACTAAATATTAATAGCATTTATGGCAATATTGTCCAACTTTCAATTTCCAATACCGATATGTGTAACATGACATATTTCTCGTGATGGAATGAACACATACTGAATTTTTTGGAATATCGGTTTTCATGATCGGGGAAAAAAAAATCAAATTCTGATGTCGACCAATATCACATTTTTAGGGTGATATCGGGCCGATAATTAAAATAAAAAAAATAATACATTTTATTTGTATCGCGCTTTTTAGAGTACTCAAAGACGCTTTACAGTCGAGAAAAAATAAATAAAAATAGAGTTGAGTAAAAACAGAGTTAACGATACATTAAAATACAATATCCAAATTCATAAATTATAGATAACATTTTAAATAACCACACAGTTTAGACACAATACCTCTATATATTATTCTTTATTATTGTATATTCAATTTTAATAATTAAAATAACTACTTTTAATTAGGGTTGTTAAATTTTTCTCAAATTAATTAGTTTTCAAATTAATTAATCATGATTAATCCTCATTTGCAATTATGTGTGAAATAGGCCCTTTTTTACTGTATTTTATGACCTGTACTGTATTTTTATGACCTGCATGTTTTCCGTGTTTTCTCAAAAACATGCTAGGTTAATTAGCGACTCCAAATTGTCCATAGGTATGAATGCCGGTGCGTTGACATTGATTGGAGCAATTATAATGTTACATTTAAAAAAAAAAAGTCCAAAAATCCATGTTCCGTCATCACAACAGTTGGTGAACATGTTGTCACGAGTCTTTTCCACCTTGTAGAGCCCAGCAGCGAGAGCAGCTGGGGGGCGGCGACACCACCTGCCCCCCTTGTCCTCCCGCCGCCTCCGGCCCCGTGTGCGGCTCAGACGGCCACAACTACGCCTCAAAGGTCAAAGAGCGAATTGACTCAGGAAAAAAAGTAGTTTTTCCTGCCTTTAAAGATATTTGGCATCTTTTTGCAGTGCAAGCTGCAGCATCAGGCCTGCCTCACGGGGAAAGCCTTGACGGTCATGTGCACCGGATTCTGCCCCTGCGTCGCCGCCCACGTTACCTCCGCCAAGGAAGACGCCAAACACGGCAAGAGCCCATTTTTTTGTTGTTTTTTTTTTTGCTTTACTCTGAGCTAAATGTGTCACTGTGTAATTAATTATTTAGAGTGTTCACATCATCCATCCTTGCAGCCAAACAGTATCGATTGTACACTTTGTCTAAATGCCAATCAATCAATCAGAGGACAAAAACTAAGTGTACTTTCTACATTTCATCAGCGTCATCACAATTAAAGCGCTGAAGAATAGACTGCATGGAGTCATCGCTGTTGGACAAACTCGGACAAAACATTAGGGACACCAGCATCGTCTCATCAGATCTAATATTCACATATTTATGTTTGTGGCTATATTTTGCTGGTGTGTAGTATTTCAATGCGTACTCAGAAATATTTCACCTTATTTTAACCCACTCCGTTTGCTTCTTGCCCTGATTATTACAATAAAGTAGAATAATTGAATTGCATTTAATTATAACCTTTTTATTATAAAATTATGAATATTCTTAAATATATATGATAAAATAAAATATAATATAAAATAATAGCCTGTGACCCTTAGGATAAGATTAAATTAAATTAAATTAAATTAAATTAAATTAAAATAAAATAAAATAAAATAAAATAAAATAAAATAAAATAAAATAAAATAAATTAAAATAAAATAAAATAAATTAAAATAAAATAAAATAAATTAAAATAAATTAAAATAAATAAATTAAAATAAATAAATTAAAATAAACTAAATTAAAATAAACTAAATTAAAATAAATTTAAGACCAGTCCAGGGTGTACCCTGCCTCTCGCCCGAAGACAGCTGAGATAGGCTCCAGCACCCCCCGCGACCCTCGTGAGGAAAAGCGGTAGAAAATGAATGAATGAATGAAAATAAATTTAAATTAAATTAAATTATAATAAAATAAAATAAATTATAATAAAATTAAAATAAAATAACTTAAAATAAAATTATTTAAATTAAAATAAAATTAAATAAATTTAAATAAAATAAAAATTATAGTGAAGTGAGCAAATGTTTTTCAATATTTCCCCCTGTTCCCAATCAGAGAGCTGCACTGGTCAGGACCTGGCCGACTTGGGGGACCGTCTTCGAGATTGGTTCCAGCTCCTGCACGGAAACGCAAAGCAGAATAACTCCAGCAAACTGGGCGCTCGCACCACCTCAGGTTGATATCGGGACTGCGACTGTGTTGTGATTGCATTGCAGTTTGACTAGTCCGCCATCTTTGTTTACACATTTTGCATTCCCTCCGTTGTCTCTCTAGCAACAGAGTTGCTGTCTTGTCACCATTATAAGTATGTCTTGTCTTGAAAACACTAATTGTGTGCAGGCACGTATTGGGTTAATTAAGACTAAAACAGTAATATGTACTAGAAATTGAACAAATGAAAAAGAAATTAACGTTTTTTGTGAGACATTTAAATGATTTTATTCTGTTAATGGTTATTTTTAGCTAAAAATATAACAAATATTCTCCTCAGTGGGGGAGTACTGTCGTATCCCTCAATGCGTCACCTCTCACGAATGAGTAACCATCTTTCCAGCGTTGGATAAGAGCCTGCTGGCCAGCTGCAAGGACTCCATCGGCTGGATGTTCCTCAAGCTGGACGCCGACGCCAACCTCCGACTGGATCAAAGCGAGCTGGCGGCCATCAACCTGGACAAGTACGAAGTGTGCATACGCGCCTTCTTCAACTCCTGCGACAGCTACAAGGACGGCGAGGTCTCCATGGCCGAGTGGTGCCTCTGCTTCTGGAGGGAAAGTGAGTCAAAGCCGTGGACATACGGCGGTACAACGCTAACGTTTAGGTAGAGAAGCGTGCAAAATGCAGAAAATGGCTTCTTTGCATACATTTTTGTATTTCCTTATCACAGAACCTCCATGCCTCGCTGAGCTGGAAAGGATCCAAATGCAGGATATGTCGAAAAAGAAGCATGGTATACACGTTATTATTTTCATATTACTGCTATTTATTGTACTTCCTGACCACGTGTGTGTGCGTGAAGGGATGCACGTCCCCAGCTGCGACGAGGACGGCTACTACAGGGAGCTGCAGTGCGACCAAATTGCAGGGGAGTGCTGGTGCGTGGACAGTCAGGGCGGCGAGGTGATGGCCACCAGGATCCGTGGCAAGCCGGACTGCGGTAAGTACACCAAGGACCAGAGATGGTTGGTTCGATTCCTGATTTGAGCTCAAACTACCGTTTTATTCTTACTGTCATTCTACCTTTTAGCATATTTTTCCACAGCATTTCAGTCCAGCTTCAGCTCATTTTAAATTTAGATTTTTGGACCTTTTCAAAGCGTTTCAGTTTTGCTTCAGCTTTTCAGTATTCAAACACAGTTTCTGTTAATGTTTTTTATACATTTTGAATACATACACCAGGGGTGCTCACACTTTTTCAGCATGCGAGCTACTTTTAAAATGACCGAGTCAAAATGATCTACCCACTACAAAAATGCAAAACATCTATTTATTTTCAAATGTATTGAGGATTATTTGTACGTACAATGTATGTTGATGTACCTTACATAACCAAATGAGCCAATATTGCAAAACACACATAATTAACTATTAACATTTTTTGTAATTACCTGAGTTTACTTTGATGACTTGCACTGAATTGAACCAGCCAGGGATGCATAGTCCGGACAGTAGCTGCTGATAGCCAGCCTCAAGCACACTTCCAAATGTTTATCAGTCATGGATAATATCCGTATCATAATATCCGTATAATATTCCATATCCGTATGGAAGTGATATGTTTTTTGCCTTTTTACTTGGTCCAGCTCCTTCACTCATTTTAGTGACCATAAACTTTAGCGAGGGCTTTAAAATCTCGCAATTCGCCGACTAGCTTAGCACTTTGCATCGCTGTTTACGCATGAGCGGTGACCTAAAGGTCAAAATTCAGTTGTCATCTGACTGGTTGTCCTGTATGTCAATCAAGTAACGGGGACGGATGATAGGCTGACATCGTAAGTTCTGCTGCACTTAGAGACGTTGTTTGATTTGATTGGTCGCCCGAAGGGCAACATTCAGTTGTCATCTGAATGGCTGCCCTGTATATCAATCAAGTGACGGCATTGATGCTGGGATGATATTTTTTTAATGTCACGCCGCGATCGACCAGCGATCGACCAGTACCACCTCCGCGATCGACCGGTAGCTCGCGATCGACTTAATGAGCACCCCTGACATACACTAATTGAATAATTGATCCTAATCATGTACAGGCCAATAGTGCAATAGCAGCATAGAATAGATACATCTTCACATTCTTCCTAGATCAAGTGTTGGGATACTCTGGTGACTTTGGGAGCGGAGTGGGCTGGGAGGACGACGACGAGGAGGAGGAAGAAGAAGACGAGGCAGGGGACCACGGTGCCGAGGCAGAGGAAGAAGAGGAAGTTGACGACGGAGGGTATATCTGGTAGAGATCCCAAACTCAGATCCCAGTTGGAGCCTCTGACCTCGTTCAGGGATCGGGCTCCCAAAGGCGGCGTTCCGATGAGGTGACTGGAAGTTTTTCTCTTTTGTTGTAAAAGCTCTAAATCGCTACACCGTCGCGGAAACACAAGTTGCAGTGGCCATTTTTGCTTCATAATTAAACTTGGTGCTTTGAAAACGAAATAGGTTGAATATCGTTTGACTTACGGAGTCCAATCGTAGTGGTTCTTTAGCTTGGGAAGATAATCGTGTATTTCAGCTACAGTGTGCGTCGTACTTCAGGTTCAGACTATGTTGTCCTTCTAAAGCAGGGGTGGGCAAACTTTTTGACTCATGGGCCGCATTGAGTTAACAAAATTGTGCGGGGGGCCAGAACATATATTTAACACACATGATTTTATGCTTATAATTTTAATATTTTTTAAATATTTTTTAAATATTTTTTAAATATTTTTTAAATATTTTTTAAATATTTTTTAAATATTTTTTAAATATTTTTTAAATATTTTTTAAATATTTTTTAAATATTTTTTAAATATTTTTTAAATATTTTTTAAATATTTTTTAAATATTTTTTAATATTTTTTTTATAATTTTTTTTATAATTTTACGCCTTGAATTATTTGTCTAATTTTAATTGTCATACTATCAGCTATATGTTCTTGTTTCCTTTTTTTCAGGAGCACTTTAAACATCAGACCACATCAAACTATTTTTTTTTTTTTTTTTTTACTGAATAAGACATCCGACTTGAAAGTCATGTTGCCAGCTGGTATGTTAAAAGTTGAAATACTTAAAAGCAACTGGCGGGCCGGATTCAAACGTTTGGTGGGCCGCATGTGGCCCCCGGGCCGTAGTTTGCCCACCCCTGTTCTAAAGGAACATGGCTGTCCATATATGCTATTTGTGGTGTTGCATGTTCTAGTGAAGCTAAGAATGTATCTTCTAGGCTGAGCGCTTTAATAAACTGTTTTTAAAAAAAAACAAAAAAAAAAACTTTTAATTCACATCTCATCTTTTTCTGGCCAAGAAAAACCAACACTAAGGCGTTTGTAGCCAAAAAAAAAAAAAAAAATTTATTCCGGCATCTGAACACAACACGCACCTTTGACCTGCTGTGTTATTTAAGTACATCTTCTTTGCATCCACTCAAGTCAGCTTTACATATATTTACATTTATTTTACATCCATTACACGAGCTTACATGCATAATACAACTCTCAACATCGCCTGTAAAGTCTTTATATGGCAAAACCCTGCATTTCATTAGGAGAGGATGTGACCTTGTCCACAAAGCATGCTGGATATATTATGGATATTCATTTACAGGATGTATCACGTGTTGCGCTTGCATCTTATATGCTAATTACAGTCGCTATAGGCAAGACAAAAACATTTTAGTAATGTAAAATTAAAATCATACTGTTACTTTAGGAAGGCATCTGCTGCATCATCATACTGAGTTTAATACATTATATTTTAGAAATATATTTCAACAATTTACTGCCCATACAGTGTAATTATATTCAAATGTTTTGCTTCTTTTTAACCACAAATTAGTTTCATTATTTTTAATAGTGACTACTGTTTTTTTTCTTTAAATCCCAAACATGAATATTCAGATAAAAATTTAACAGATTTTTATATTATTGAATATAATATAATAATATAAAATAATATAATAATATAAAATAATATAATAAAAAAATTATACACTTAATCATACACTTAAAATAATTACAAATATTTTAAATTAATACTTTTTACATGTATTAATTTAAAATATTTGTAATTATAGTCACACGAGTGGTTTCAATACCAAAGTAAAACATACATTTTATAATTGTTTTATACTACTCTATTACTTTTATACTGTGTATTTTAAAAACTAGGAACTATATACATTTTTTAATCTGGATTTTTCTTATGTTTTGGATTTAAAATATATATTTTTAAAATTATGGTTTGACAGCAATAATTTGTATTTGTATTTCTGTTCAACTAAATATTAACAGCATTTATGGCCATATTGTCCAACTCTCAATTTCCAATACCGATATGTGTAACATGACATATTTCTTGTGATGGAATGAACACATACTGAATTTTTTTAAATATCGGTTTTCATGATCGGGGGAAAAAAAATCCAATCCCGATATCGACCGATATCACATTTTTAGGGTGATATCGGGCCGATAATTATGGACATCTTACTACATGATGTGTATATATATGTTTATAAAATTATCAGAATATTTTTTCCTATTTAATTTGGAGAGAAAAATTACAAAAATCACAAATCTGAGTTTTTTTGTTGGACAGTATTGCTATGAAGTGTCCAGTTCCAAATACTCCGCATTATTAGATTGTGTTTGTTGTGTGTTCATGTCAATGATGCATATATTATAATAATAATAATAATACAATGATGCATATATTGTTCCAAAGAGTCCAAAATCTGCCGAGTCATCAGTCAATGTACTGCGACAGCCACCTGAATCCTTCGCCGTAGCCTTGTCTCTTCAACACGCTACACATGAAGACCTCCAGGGGTCTCGCATTGTCATCCTTGGGCATCACACTTCCCTGTTGGGGACGTCACGTTCCGTCAAAAAAAAAAAAAAACATGGCGGACGCTCAACGTCATCCTCGGGCGTGACCCACCTTTCCTGTGACTTGCATGTCCAGAGCGAGCGCCCCTCGCAGGCCGCGTTCGCTCATGGCCTCCAGCCGGTCGATTTTATTCCCCAGCACCATGATGGGCATGTTGGCGATGGTGTCGTCCGCCAGCAGGGCCTAGCCGGCGCAACGAGGCGGAATTAGCGTCGCTTTAATTGTTGTTAGCATAACGCCAGTGTCACGCTTACGTCCAGTTCCATCTTGGACTCTTCCAGCCTGTCGTGGTCCGCACAGTCCACCACGAAGACCACGGCATTCACCGCAGGCAGGTAGTTCTTCCACACTCTCCGAGCTATGATTAATATCACATGGGACGTTTATAAAGTACCAAAAATACCCTGAATACATGGATTTCTCTTTTGTTTAGGGTACCAAAGGTGGGCGTCTTACACTCACCTTGCACGTGTCCTCCCAGATCGAAGGTGGTGAAGGTCATGCCGCAGATTGTCAACTCTTCAGACGCTTCAAGGAGCAAAAACATCAACTACTCATTAGGTACACCTACGCAAACATCGTACATGGTACTAATATTGCACAATATTTAGCTCCATGTGTGCTATTTGGCAAAAGCAAATGTTACTTGGATGCAGTGTGGGCACGTGCTGACTAAGTCGGTCATCCTTCAACCGGTGCAGTAGAGTTGTTTTGCCCGCATTGTCCAGACCCAGGAAGACCAGCTTGCCTGTCTTTTTGTACAGGCCTGCAGTCACGTTAAAAAAAAACAAAAACAAAACATGAATATAACCCTTCAAGGACGTTACAATTTGGGACAATTTGTGTATCTGTTGGCAGAAAGACATCCAAACAATGCTTACCCAGGAACTTCAACACGTTATGAAACCTCCTGGAGACCCAGTAGACTAAAACCGACATTGCAGGCATCTTGTTCTGAAACACAAACCACACAAAAAACTAGATTATATCCAAGTCGGATGTTATTCTGTTGCAGTGTTCCAAAAAAAATTATAAATAATGGCTATTTCGGGCCTGCACGGTGGTCAAGTGGTTAGTACGCAGGTCTCACAGCAAGGAGACCCGAGTTCAATTCCACAAACAACTAGATTATATCTAAGTCATCCATTATTCTTTTCCAGTTTAAAAAAAAAAGGCTATTTCGGGCCTGCACGGTGACCAAGTGGTTAGTATGCAGGCCTCACAGCTAGGAGACCCAAGTTCAATTCCACCCTCAATTCCCAAACAACTACATTATATCTAAGTTGCCCGTTATTCTGTTGCAGTTTTCAAAAAATATATATAAATAATGGCTATTTTGGGCCTGCAAGGTGGACAAGTGGTTAGCATGCAGGCCTCACAGCTAGGAGACCCGAGTTCAATTCCACAAACAACTAGATTATATCTACGTTGTCCGTTATTTTATTGCTGTTTTCCAAAAAAAATGATAGATATGGCTATTTCGGGCCTGCACGGAGGTCAAGTGGTTAGCATGCAGGCCTCACAGCTAGGAGACCCGAGTTCAATTCCACAGACAACTAGATTATATCCAAGTCGTCCATTATTCTGTTGCAGTTTTCCAAAAAAAAAGATAAATAATGGCTATTTCGGGCCTGCACGGTGGTCAAGTGGTTAGCACGCAGGCCTCACAGCTAGGGGACCCGGGTTCAATTCCACCCTCAATTCCACAAACAACTAGATTATATCTAAGTCGACAGTTATTCTGTTACCGTTTTCCAAAAAAAAGATAAATAATGGCTACTTCGGGCCTGCACAGTGGGCAAGTGGTTAGCATGCAGGCCTCACAGCTAGGAGACCAGGGTTCAATACCACCCTCGGCCATCTCTGTGTGGAGTTTGCATGTTCTCCCCGTGCATGCGTGGGTTTTCTCCAGGACTTCCTCCCACATTCCAAAAACATGCTAGGTTAATTAGCCAAATTGTCCATAGGTATGAATGTGAGTGTGAATGGTTGTTTGTCTATATGTGCCCTGTGATTGGCTGGCCACCAGTCCAGGGTGTACCCCACCTCTTGCACGAAGACAGCTGGGATAGGCTCCAGCACCAGTATGGTTTGTTGACTTTCTAGTATGTTATGTTATCAGAAGTATTCAAAATAAACGCTAACGTGTTTGAACTGGTCTTAAACGGACGTTGGAACGTACATTTGTTCGTCTTTAAGGTGTGTGACGTCATTCGTCCTCCCTTTGTATTGGCAGAGACAAATTGAACACATTTTATTGGACGGCTCCTCCATTTTGGAAGGCAAAATACCCTATTAACAACATACTAGTCATTTGAATTTCCCATGTTATTCGAACGCCGCATAACTAGAACATAAACTAGCTCGTTTAACGCTTTAGCACTGGACTTCATTCATATCGGCACTTTGGTGATGTTTGTAGTTCCAAACAACAAGTATTAGCTTTTATTTTTAATAAAAGTTTTTAATTAATGCTGTAAAGCTCTGTACATATATTTTGGACATATATTGTTACTTTTGACGCTGCCTACAAGCGAGTGTGGTAATTATGTCGGTCCTTAGACTATCAAGATAATTTATATAATCACCCATTTGGCGTTTAAGTTCGTAAAATGTAATACTCGTTAAACGTTTCTTTGGAGTGATTTAACAGGCGACTTACCAGCAACCCAGAACGGGAACGGTTGTCAACTGTCTCCTTGGAAACAGACAAGCTAAAGTTGTCTTCTTCGTTTAATAAAATGAGTCACTTCGCCACCGCAGCGCCCCCCCGTGGCGTGTTGGTTTAATGAAAGAATGCAACGTCATAAAGTACAAGGAAACATTTATTGATCAGTGTTGGCAAACGCAGTTGTTACATTATTGTTATGATGCATTTGACTTTGTTGTCATGACAAGCGTTAAAATAGGTGCAGAAAAGCATTTTTAAAACAGAATTGATTACATAACACATTGATGCTAAATGGTAACGCTAATGGTAGAAATCAAGTGAAGGAATAACAAAGAATGAATTGATTTCCATCCAAAATGTCATTAATTTTCATAGTAGAACCATTTGTTCACTGGGAAAAAAAGGGAAGCAAATATTTAGTTTGAAAAAGGACCCAAAACAAGACCTGCATTTTGTACTTTTTGACTGACCTGGACTAGGAATGGGATCTTCAGCTCCAAAGGCACACGCCTGTGAAGGATTAAAATAGCGTATATATGTTAGATATTATATATTATATAGGATCACATTAGATTAGTGTACTTAATGTTGTGGAAAGTGAGTGCACTTAGCCTACCGACTCAACAACAGCGGCGGCGTCTTGGGCAGACAAGCAAGACGGACTGTCCGAGATGCTTGTGTTCATACTGAGTGACAAAAATACAGTTAAATATTAATTATATATAAATAATGTATGTTTAATCATTTGGCATAAATATATTGTGTTGTAATGTTTAAATAAAATGTACAATAAATGCCTGGTCAGGTTGAAAGGCAGCAGTAGTGGCTAACAGAGAATTTGCATGCATGCACTACACACATCAGACTGAAGGGGGCAGCATTTCCCCACTAACTGAATAATGCTAAATAGTAAAATTACTGTTTGGTAGATTAGAAGACTAAAGAAAGTTTAGTCAGTCAAAAACATGAAAAATATCGCCTCCTGAGGTCAAATGTAGTATTGCAGATGTGAAAAAACAAGCTAGTTTATTTTCATCATTTTTTTTAATTTTCTTTCATTTAATAAAAACTTTAAATTTACATTATTAACAAATCAAAAAGTATTTGTTATTTGTTTAATTGTTGATAAATCAAAAAGTAATTTTTTTGATTTGCTAATAATAGATAAATGTAATCAAATATATGATGAAATAAAATGTATTTTTTAGAATTTATTTTAAATACATTGTTAAATAATAAATGGAAAATGTGATTAAATAAATTAATATTTTTAAATACATTATTAAATTTCTTTCAATTAAAAATATTTCGTGAAATTAAAATTATATGTCTTCAATTATTATTATAATTTAATAAAATCTAATATTTACAAAACAAGATGAAATTCTGCTACAATTCTTTGAATTAAAGTGATAATTGAGTTGAGGTACATTATGCAGTGTAAAAAAAAAAAACATGGTAAAAAAAGAAGTATAAATGCAAAGTGGCATTAGTGTGTTACCAGTTTAAGTCGCCAGTGTCGGTCTTTTGGGACACGAGAGCTTTCCAGAACTCGTGGGTACTCTTCACGGTTTCTATAGCAAAATCCTAAAGGGGGGGGGCACAACATAAGACACTCATTCCACTGCAATGTCTTGAGACAAAACGCTGCACGGTACATTTACCCTGTCCTTGAACTCCCCGTTGAAGGCAAACTGATTTTCAGCTTTGCCGTCCGGGACTTTGTAGCGTTTGAACCAATCCAGCGTCGCCTCGAGGTAGCCGGGCTTCAGTCGTCTGACGTCGTCGATATCTGCCGAGACGATGAAGGACAAACTAGAAACGTAGCAACCGGAGATCACCGTGGCTGTTGTCGCTCCTACTGTTAAAGTCATCCGCCTCGGGGTCGTCCGTATTGATCACGATGACCTTCCAGTCCGTTTCGCCCTCGTCGATCAGCGCCAGCGTGCCCAGCACCTTGACTTTGATCACCTCCCCTCGGGAGCACACCTGACAGAGAACAATTTCCATCTCCGCAATTGAATGGATGTCCCTCGTTGCTTTTTGTACCTTGTTGCCGATGTCGCAAATATCGATGGGGTCGTTGTCGCCGCAGCAGCCCGTGTCAGCGTCCTGGTGGTGAGGGTCCTCCCATGTCTGACCGAAGTAGTATTACATCATGGTAATACAGTAGCAACTTTATATAATAATAATACACTTTGCCTCAAAAGTCAAACTAGACGTGTGACGATAACCATAGAAGCAGAAATTTCACTATACTATATGATGACCGCATTATTATGGAGGATTTGGAAGTAAACCGGCATTGTGTTTTACGACGTACAGTGGCGTGTCGCTAGGACAGAATCCTTTCGCTCCACTGCCTCACACGGCGGAGAAAAGGACAGGGAGGGATGACGTACCTGTGGGATAGCGCCATAGTTCCAGATGTAACCTTTGTGGGGGAACACGTTAGCCACGTAGCGGAGGTTGCCCTTCTTCATGTCCTGTTTGAGTGGATTTAGAGCATCTTTGGTGGCGATCTGGAAACCATGGAAACATCGAAAAAATGTTTATTATTAAATAATGAAACTAAAACAGGATAGAGAATATACCTCCATCTTTGCGTTGGTCCATCTGGGAACTTCCACGACGGCGTGAAAGATATTCTGCAAGATGAATACAAACAATAGCTCACTATTAGCTTAGAGTGATTAGGCAATAGCCACCACAGGAAGTACTGTCAAGAGTAAACAAAAAACTACACAGAACTCTCCCATTGTTAAGGTGTGAGTCTATATATTATGTCTTGTTTGTGTCTTATTTCCTATATTAGGTAATATGACTGCTTTTGGTGACTATAGGGGTGTTATTTCATGTCTAGAGGGCTCTAGTAATGTTAAATCCGTACTGATAAGGTTGTTCTATGCTGTAATTATGAAAATATTACCTGACAATAACCTGAATATGTTTATTTTTGAGGAGGGAGCTCACCTGGGCTTCATTTGCATAGATGGGAATGTCGTGGAAAGGAGAGATGTATCGGCCCTCGGAGTTCTCTGTGCCAAGGAGACACGTTTGTCACTCAAATGCCCAAAAACAAGAAACGTCCGTTGTTAAGTTGATGAAAAGGTCTTACTGAAGAAGAGTCTGTAGTCGCTGGTGTTGGGTCGACCTCGCTCCTCGGTGCTGAAGCTCATCTTGGTGACCTCTCACTGCTCTCACGACGACAAGAATAAGGCGCTACAGACTGAGTGAGTGAGTGAGTACCACACACACAAACACACACACACACTTGCTTAAGCCGACAACAAGCCGCATGTGAAGACAAGACAACAGCGTATAAATCAAATGTAAACAACAATGCTATTATTACCTCCGTTTCCACTTCCAGCCACACTCTGCTGCATGGACGGATCGCATGTTTTTAGCAATCTTAGCATGCTTGTGTATTTTCACATTGTTTATGTCGGTGCCACAAGGCCCTCCGGGGGCCTTTTGGTGACAAAAACAGATGGTACCTAACAGGCGTTAGCTGTAAACCAATTAACAGAGTGGATTAGCTTGACTCCTCGTCTCGGTGGAATTTCACTGCAGCTGTTTGATAACAGACGCACTTACATGGTCACGTCCTTTATGCTGTGATCTTTGATATTTTAGCATATATAAATGATAAATATGTCATCGCAGGATTACCATATTCCCATTTTAGGGGCTGGGGGTGTTTTTTAGGCATGTATGAGGAAGGGTGCTTTGATTAATAATGGAAAAACTATATAGTTAAAATAATATTAAATGATAATTAGGGATGTCCATAATTATCGGGAATGATATATCTGTATTGGATTTTTTTACCCCGAGCATAAAAAATGATATTTTAAAAATGTTGTATTCATTGGAGTCAAATGGTTAGAACACAGGCCTCACAGCTTGGAGACCCGTGTTCGATTCCACCGTCGGCCATCTCTGTGGAGTTTGCATGTTCTCCCCGTGCATAAGTGTGTTTTCTCCGGGTACTCCGGTTTCCTCCCACATTCCAAAAACATGCTAGGTTAACTGGCGACTCCAAATTGTCCATAGGTATGAATGTGAGTGTGAATGGTTGTTTGTACCCCCGCGACCCTCATGAGGATGAGCAGTAGAAATTTTTGGAAGACAATAACAATTACATACTTGCTGGGGATAAAAGGAAATTTAAAAAAAATGACACATTTAAATATCTTGGGGTATTTTTGTTGTAGTTTTAAAATTCAATAAAAGTAGAATTTAAAAAAATTCAAAATTTGGTCGTTTATTTTTAGCATCATTTTTTGCTAGGAAATTTTTTTTTGTTTTTTTTTTAACAGTTTTAACGCTGAAATTTTAAAACTGCAAGGTGTATTTTGAAGTGTGTGTGTGTGGGGGGGGGGTGTTGGAGCTTAATTTGCACCTAAATCAAATCCAATGCAGGAGTGAAAAAACGGCAACAAAAAACATGCCATGTTATAAATTGGGAGAAGAAAAACTTTTATACAACCCAAAATAATAAGTCGGCGATTACATCCCATAATATCCCACCCAAAAGTCAATGTCTGGGCCTATATATATTTTTAAAAAAAAGCTAAAAAATCTCCATGCTTCAGATGCCAGGTTGTGTTCTCTCATTGCGCACACAGGATGCGGACATCCCGTGTAAACATCGTTTTTAGGACTCCTTTGTTGACAAGACGTCAAACTTTTGTGGGGATTTCAGAGCGGATTGCGTGTTTGAGTCTAGAGGGTTCGACATCACGTTGAGCCACTTTAGCGCGGGCATGGCGGCTAGCTTCTCCAGCGGTACGTCTGTGGATTCAAACACCAAAAATTACATCATATGAGGAGAGTAAACGGATACTTTGTTTGACTTTACTTCATTTGATTACCAGTGATGCTGTTTTCTTCCAAGTTAATCCTCTCCAAAGTGGACATTTCTGTTAGTTTACCCGGAAACACCGAGAAGTTGTTATGTGATAGATTGATGCTGGTCAAGTGCTTCATCTCCTCCAAAGAGTCAGGGAGTTTGGTGAGAGCGTTGCCGTGCAGGTCCAATTCTGCAACATAAACAAATTAAGGGATTAAATCAAGTGGTTTGCTTCTCAGTGAATATAAATACTTCTATTTTTTAACCAATAACCTCTCAGCTGCGTGAATGTGGAGAAGAACTTGCTGTTAAGGGCCTTCAGTTCATTGTCGGCCAATGTGATGACCCGAATGTTCTCGGACACGCTGCTTAGAACCTTGAAAACTCCATCAGGGAAGGAAATGAGCTTACAGTTGGATAAATCTGAGGGGAAAAAAATAATACAATAATAATTTGTAGTCCACTGCTGCCACCTGCTGGTTAAAATAGAAATCAACCGTGGATGATGGAAGTCTTACCCAGATATTCTCTTCCTTCCTCCACTGTTGCATTGATCCTGCGGGCCACATTAACCACAGCCTCCGCCATTTTTTCTGTCTCACAATTGGGATTAAATATAGAATTAGATAAATATTTATTATTATTATAGATATGCCTATTCTATGGTTGTATTCTATCATCATTTACAGTTCAGTATCCATAAAACCTCAGCGAAAGTGACGCACATATACAGAAGCTAGTCCAATCAAACCGGAAGTTCTTTCTCTCTAGCTAGCATAGTGAAACTGCTAGCTTACAAAACGGCCACCGATCAATATCGGAGGAAAAACTGATCATGGAATGTCGATAAACGGCTTTCAAACCGGTCACAAAAAACGATTGGTGTGCGTAATCAGGTAAGACTTTACACTCATGACCCCAATATGACCTCTCCGTCACTAACTTAGTCAGTACCCTTTTTGTACAGCAGAGGCCACTATTGTGTATAGATGTACGAGAAGGCAGTCGGCACATCATAAAAACGTATACATGTGAATATATTGCATTTTCACAAATAGAATAAAGGTTTTACAAATCACAAACTGTATTTCTATCAACATTTGGGTTTTTTAGATTAATCCGGTCCAGATTTGAGAAGTCTAGCCCTAATGGTTTTCATAGTGGACCACGTCTAATATGGACTAGGTGCTAAAAAAAAAGTCTTACAGTACTTGTATTGCAAATCTAATAATAGTTTCACAAATACAACAGTGGGTGTCAGAAAAAGCCAATGTTTTACCTAAAATGTTTTCACAATAAAAATAGATCATCCGGCCGTTCCACCTTAAAAATTCCCCCTTAAGTGGCCAATCGGAAGCCAACTTCAGTGTAGTACTATGCTACACGACTATATTTAGCTACAACCGTACATGATATAGTGTGTGTGTGTACAAACTTAGTTACATGCTAAGAAAGTCGCCGTTTATCGGTGGAGTAACTGTACGCTGCACAAATATACCCATAACAATAATAATAATGAGTATTAGTAGTCGTTAAAATAGGGAGACTCCACTTACCGACGAGTTGTGCTCTAACCCGGAAGATGGCCGGAAGCTAACGCTAGCCACTGCCGGATAGCTTGACAAATTAGGCGTGCGTGTATTTTTAGCCCACCTCTGAAAGGATAGCTCACTAAGTGCTAACTGTCTCGTTAGAAAATAAGACTAATTAAGTTATTTAGTTTGAAATAATATAGCCTTTTTTCATTTTAACGTGGCTGTCGTAGACAGCATGAGCAAGCTAGGCTACTACCAAAATAAAAAAAAAACGCCGGCCACAATGTATGAGCTAGTTACATCATGCGTATCAAACCTGCGCAAGGGAATTGCAGACGAATGTCCATATACTGTAATATCATCTGCGCAAACTGAACGCTTGTATGACTCTCCAATGTTAACCGCTTGAGTCTAATGTTTATAGGCACTACAGTGTTATTTATTTTAAATACGTTAGGAAGTGAATTGTGTGTCTTACCTCACAGTCCGGATCCACTTCTCTACTACTTGCTTTAGCTCCTGGTCCAAACTAACTACATTTCTGGTTAGTCAGTGTTATTTTGTTTTGTTGTCAAAGGATTTTAATACAATGGAGCACTTCTAGCCCTCTGTTTCAACTTTACAGCATTTTCTGGACTTTCTGCCCAACAATGCTTTGGTTTGAATAAGTGGGCATGTGTGCATTTTTAGTTGGGAGCCATTGTTGAGGGCTGAAACACAAAAAAACAGAACCATCTAGACTATCATAGCTCCAAATAACCACCTGCTTCCCTGATAACACACGAAATAATTAATTTAAATCTTTATTTTAAAAATAGGAATAATATTGAAATAATAATTTAATTTGGAAGTTATTGGTGCTGTCATAAATCATGGAAGAACATGTACATAAATACACCCTTTTTAATATTCACAATAAATATACATTCATTTACAGATACACGTAAAAAATAGTGCTGGAATATTCAACAACATGTTTTCATAAGTTAAAAGGAGATAACGGTGTGTACAATTGTATTTCAGCACATCTTCAAATACTTCATTCATCCTATTTCCGTGGATGGATCAGTCGCTAACAAAACAGTGCGTGGCACAACAAAAAAAAAAAGAGCTAAGTATTTTTCAAAGTTCGTTTCCGCGGAACGGCTTTCTTCACTGGCAGCCGCACTCGTCCACAATCATGTCCTCGTGGTGGCGTAGAAGCATCTCGCCTTTCTCGTAGTAGAGCATGCTGAGCGGGCTCATTTTGGTGGGGGCGCAGCAGGGCGACGCCACCCTCTCCGGGTGGTAATGTTTCAGTAAACTCTGGCGAGACAAAGACATGACAAGATTGGATTTACTTATTTTTGGGAGGAGAATGCGTCGCTAAGCTAGCTGAATGCTTAGCTTATTTTTACACTTGTGAGCGGTTTGACCTTGGAATTGAACTCGTGTCTCCTAGCTGTGAGGCCTGTGTGCTAACCACTTTTTCCACCGAGTATGAAGGTGACTATGGGGTGTTATTACATACCTCGAGGGCTCTAATAATGTTTTTAAAAATGTATTTATAAGGTGGTAAACAGGTAAATGAAAATATAGGAATAATAATATAAGTAAGGAATACTACTTAGCGGAAATTCACGTATAGTCAGATCTGGAACCAATTAGCCTAAATAAACAATGGATTACTGTTCATAGTTGTGGCTGAATGAAGACCATTTTGGACATTCTGTGCGCCATGTTGGTAAGCTGCTTGTCTCAGAAAACACATTTTCCTTCCCTAAAAAAACAATTTCAGGGGAAAAACTCCTCCAAAATCCAACATATCACAAATGGTACACAGGAAATAGCTGTTATTGTTGTACTCTGCTCTTGAATTTAAAGGAAAACTACACTTTTTTTTGGAATTTTGAGCCATCATCCATAATCCTTATGTAAGCCATGAACGGCTCTTTCATAGGCAGCAAATTAATGCACGTAACGGGACATATATCCCACCTAGAACCCTACTAAAAAACCTCCACCAAGGTTTTATGGTTTTAGAAACATGCTGTCACCATGATAACATATCATACTTACATTATTTTGCAGTGTTTTGGTAGTTTAAGCTTCATCAAACTTCCTTTTTGGTGACTGATTATTTCTATTTCCTGGAGAAATGTCTGTCTGTGTTGTGTGTGTGTGTGTGCAGGGAGTAGTTTGTTGTTCTGTCATTTTGGATTAAAGTTGAAAGTAAGGAACCAGAAAACAGTAGTTGGATAATAGTATAAAATGGCTACAGTTGAATCTTGGTTTCTGTATATTCAGTTTTTGGTCGCCGCCATTGGTTCAACATTAATCTGCATGAAATGGAGCACCCAAACAAAGCACTACATGTATTGAGTATATAACCTGACACGGGGCCAAATGTTCTGTATGTGAAACTGAAAATTTTGTTTCGGTTTTTCATAATTCAGATTTTGACCTTTTGGACGAATTAATAATGAAAACCGAGGTATCACTACATTTAGCAAATATATTAGCATTAGTGTTAGCGTTAGCCGGATGTCTAGCGCCATTCCAATGTTTGATAAACTTTTATTTTGTCATTTCAGTGTACCTAATTTCACCTTATTTTTAGAATACGTCACAATAAGCTGATTTAGCATAGCTACAAACTAGCAAACTAGCATAGCAAATTAGCAAACTAGCACTTACCTGCATGTAAGCGTGATTGGTTGGGTTCAAGTCCGCGCCCAGTGGTCCCGGGCAGGACCCCTCACAGCGGTAAGCATTGTATCTTTTGGGGAAAATGATCCAGGATCCCCACCCGATGTGGTTAAAGTCCACCTGCATGTCCACCTTGCGGCACAGAGACTTGTCCCCACTTCCTCTTTTGGATGCCGGAAGGCTTCTTCCCATCTGTTCCCTCTGTCCTCGTTTGCTTCTCCTCTTCTTCGGTGGCCAATGCGGCTTTTTGATTTCAGCCAGGGTCAAGAACTTGGACTGTTCGGCCGTGTGGAGCAAGCTGGCTTTGGCTTTGGAGTCCTGGTCCGAGGCCGTGCGGGAGAAGATAACCAGCAAGGCCCGGTCGCTCACTTCCTGTTCCTTCCCGGACGCAGAAAGCGCCGCCTTTCTCCTCCTGGACGCTCTTTTGTGGCGAACCCTGGTTGTGGATTTCTCCCGGAGCCAGCTGAGGAGCGGGTCCGTCATGTTGAAGACCCTCCAGCTGTGGGAGGAGGAGAGCAGCGAGGCCTCGGTGAGGAAGCCCACCAGCTGCGGGGGCTCCTCCTGGCAGGGCGCCGGGCACTCCTGGCCGCGCTGGTGATACACCGCCACGGACACGTTGGAGGCGCCCCGGGGGAGGCGGATCCTCAGCTCGGCCGCCTGGATCTGGTGGTCGGCCAGGAGGGCGTGGAGGTCAAAGGTCGCCGCCCAGTGCCGATGCTTGTGCACCAACCCTAAAGTGAGGAAGAAACAAATAGTTTTTCTGTTTTTGAGAATGGAATATGTTCAACATGTACCTCGAATATTACATCCAGTCATCAAATAATAATAATGTAATGTCATATATAAATATATAAAATAATATACATGAATATTATATTATATTTTTTAATTAAAGTAAATGTTATACTGTAATAAAGTCAAAAAAGGTCCCCAAAATATTGTAAGATTTTATACATATTAATATTTAAAATAATTAACAACAAACATTAACTTGAATACAAATATAATATATATATATATATATATATATATAATATATAATATAAAGTCAGAAAAATAAATATTTGCAACACAAGGAAATATAATACTGACAATGACATTTTTTAAAAAACATTAAATCACAAAATACCCCCAAAATATTGTAATATACTCCAACAATTTGTTGTATTTTTTAACACAACAACAATACAAATATAATAACTTAAATCTGGGGATGAAAAAAAAATCAAATATAACATAATAATACTGATGATGACATATATTTTTTAAAAAAGGTCATGAAACCAAATATGTATTACATATTTGTACACATCACAAAATACCTTGTTGTAATATAAATATATAAAATAAAAAAATATAAAATATTGTAGTACACTCCAATAATTGTTTAAAAATATCAGCGCATATGTAATGGTAATAATATAAATGCAATAAATAATACCACTGATTATTCTTTTTTTTTAAATCACAAAACTTATTTGCATATTGTAAATTATTTTTAAATAATTATTTAAAATATTACATTGTACTCCAACAATTGGAAATATTTTAATTTAAACAGTATAACAACAAAAATGACTTCCCTCTGGGGACAAAATATAAAAATAAAAATAATTTAATAGAAATAAACAATAAGGATGAACATGAGGGGGGTGGGGGGGGGTCCAGGTGTGGACTCAGGTGTGGCTGAAATTAATCTAAAGGATTAAAGCATTTTTAAACATTTGACTAGCTGCATGCAAAAAAAAAAAGGGGGGGGGGGTGATTAAAGGGGGGGGGGGGGCACCACATGATCAAACCTTTTAATCCACTCTATCATTAACAGCCGAAACCCACCAACAGATTGGACACAATACAGCAGTCACTTAAAAAAAAAAAACACCCACCCAACCCAAAACAACCATTTCTCACTGCGTGCCGGCTTCTGCATATCCTCGCCAAACAAACCCAGGTTCGATTCCGGACACCTTGCATCCATGTGAGATGCTGCTTGTGTGCCACCGGTAACAAATCCACAGAGCTAATCTAATCAGGACAAGTGTGAAGAAAGAAAAAAGAACTAAGGGAAGTTGTTGATTTGGTCCTGGTAAGAGATTTGTAAGGGGGGGGGGGGCGTCTGGCGAGATATTCAATCAACATTTAAGCTATTTAAGGAAGAGAGGAAAAAAAGAGGTTTGCTTTGTGAATTAAGGCAGAAAAAGCAGGAGTCTTTTCACACGCTGATCCCCTATGCTGAGTGGGATGTGGATTGAAGCTCGTCTGGCCCCCCCGACAAACCCCCCCTCCCTTAACATGTTACATGGTGGTGTTACTTTAAAATATATTTTTTTAAAAAGTACATAAATTGCGTAAAATATTACCTTTCGCCATAAAGCTCCTCACCGTGTCCGCGTCTAACTCCGTAGCATCCACTGGCCGAGAAAAGTTCCGATAAAGGTGCACCATATAGCTGGGCAAGTGATGCCCCGCGCCGCGTTCCACCAGCGCCAAGCGGTGCAGCACTTGCCCGTGCCCCGTGGCTCCGTCCCGGCACCGGAGGAGCGCCAGCACCTCCAGGAGAACCAGCAACGACTTCCAAGCCTCCATGAATCCCCCGCGAATAACACGATCCCCTTTTCCAATGCGGGACATTTTTTCAGGGGTGTCTTATATACCCTCAGACGACCACCCCTCCCTGCTTTCATGTCCAGCAAGTAGCCGAGAACATTAAAGGAAATTGACGTGCGTCCTCAAGACGTGTTACCTGACAGCTCATCAGCCTTTCAGCTGCTAATTAAGACGCCCCGGTGAACGATGTGTACCTTCGCTAATTGTTAGGCTTTCCCACACGGAGTCTGCATCTGCTGTGGATTATTAGGGACCAGCATTGGGCTAATAAAATACACTAATATTTATTATGCAGCTTGCACAAATCATATTTAACATTATGTAGGAAAAACAAAATTTTTTTTTGTATTTATACGTCTTTCAAAACTGAATTAATCACATTTTATTATTGTTATGTGGTCTTAGTAAACATATTTAAGACATTGGAGATTTAAAAATAATCAAATAATTAATTAGATTTGATAGATTTTCATAGTGGTAAACTACGTCTGTAGACACAGCTGCCCCGATAGAGGAAACATGGCTGCCAATACGCGCTGACAAGGTCTCAAAACACCACTAAACATCCATTTATTCCCAACATTATTATTATTTATTGTTATTATACGGGAGCCAGGTAACAACATTTCATTGGCAATTTCACTGCTGTGTTATTGCGCAATAACAATAAAGGAAGTATCTATCTATTGTTTCAACATTAAATAAAAAAACACAAAGAAATATTGATATTTTATTTTTCATTGTATTCTGCAAATTCAGCACATATTATGCATTTAATGTAATTTAATTTGGAATTTTTTTCCCCCAAATCTTCAGACATATATTTTATACAATTTTGTAACAAAAAATTGAAACCAAACCAACATGCTATACCATGTGAAACCTAGCATGTGTGAAATTATGATAAAATGTGCTTTATTTATTAATAATTGTTTTGTTTTTTTCAACCATCAGAGTCTACACTCTGGTGTATGATTGCATCCAGAGTGGGTAAAGTGCCTTGCCCAAGGACACAACGGCAGATATTGTTTTGTTGTATTTATGGCAACGATTATTAATAAATAAACCACACTTTATCGTTATTTCACACATGGTATAGCATGTTGATTTGGTTTCAATTTTTTGTTACAAAATTGTATAAAATATATGTCTGAAGATTGGAAAAAAAATCCAAATTAAATTACATTAAATGCATAATATGTGCTGAATTTATTTGCAGAATACAATGAAAAATCAAATACCAAATTCATTTCAATATCAATATTTCTTTGTGTTTTTTTATTTAATGTTGAAACAATAGATATATACTTCCTTTATTGTCATTGCACAATAACACAGCAGTAAAATTAATAATGTAATAATAAATAATAATAATGTTGAGAATAAATAGATCACATCAAATATGAACAATGTACAGCATAAACATTAATTTGTACAAATAATTGAAATAATTTGTTGAAACAACACTTAATATTTAGCACAACAATACTGCAATATTTTACACCTCCTTGCAATGTAATTATTAATTAACACTCCTTTTGTTTTAAATCATTTTAATATTCTGCTTTCCTCCCTAGCAACAGCGTCCCTGAAGGCGCCTCTTTAGCGCATGCGCACATCGACTCCACTCGCCCAAGTCTTTTTTTTTTTTTTTTTTTTTTTGCAGAGAAGAACCCGAAAAAAAATCAATGAGTGTTTTACTACCGGGGGTGGGAACGTAAAAAGAAAACCCACGACAAAAGCTCCATCCAGTTGAAATCCCAAATCCTGTGTTTTTTCGAGGGTTTTTTTTCCCCCCACGCCGGGAGCTGCAATGGTGAGTTCGCTTGTTTTTGGAAAGTTTGCATCCACGCTTTGAAGCTAAGTAGCATCTAGCTTACAGATGCTAGTAGCAAGCGTTTTAACACAAGTCATTGCTATTAAGATGATATTACGCTGCTTGTGTGCATTAGCTGTAACTTATTGGCTATTTTCCTGAGAAGAAAAGGTATAGAAAAGGAAAAGCCATGGTGGCTTTGGCTGCATGGGGGCATCCATGTGTTTGGGCACCCCACCACCCCCCTCACCACCCCATGACCTTTCACCTCTACTTTGCATGTGTACACAACACATTTCTCATTTCCCATTTATTTGCAAGTAAACATCACTCATATGCATCCTTATCACAGAAATATTAATATATCTGTCATTTAATTACATTTAATTCATATTTATTGATAAAAAATAATACATCCGACTCTTCTACGACTGAAGCGCCGCACGGAAATGTCTGTAAATATGTCAAAATATGCACCCCTATTGTGTTGCTTGTGCTATTATTTTTCAGACAAATACACCATACGGCGGCGTTGTTATTAAAATCCATTATGGAATTATTGGCTTGAAATTTCTTACACAGCGCTGCAAAACATGCACTGAAACTTGAACGTGTTTATATGAATTATTAAAAAAATTTGGTACACACCTTTATCGGATTGATAAGCACATGTGTATGAAATTTTAGTAAGATTGCATAAAAAAACATGGTAACTAATTATCCATAAGTCATATAAAATGATGCCATTTTAGGGGTCGTATTTCCAGAGAAAACTACTACAGTATTTAGACACATCACCTCTTTTCATGTGTTCTGCAATGTACATATCACTTTTACTCAAATCCCTTACGGGGGTCGGCAGAAGCGAAACCGGCGTCTCTATCTAGCAATTAATCAAACGTGAGCGTGTGAAACTCGTCAAGATTGACGAGCCCAGGGATCATCTTAAATGATTGAGCTTTTATTCCTGCTTCATCTTGAACAGAAACTCCCGCGAAATGTTGTCAAGTGCTTTTAAAGCAGTAGTTTCTGTAGTAGTATAGTAGTATTTTGTGTTCCCAGCCGAGTGCTACATACGCTTTTGTCATATTTCCTGATTAGCTCTTCTTCTTTCTTTTTATTCCTGTTAAAAAAAATGTCATGTTGTAATGTTTCTTCATTGTACTTCATATTTCATGATACTGCTCAGTACATAAAACTCCTACAAGTAGAGGTAATACTCTTTGGGAACACTCGGACAATCAGAATACCACTTCCATTTACTGTAGTTGATGTGCAATTACACTTTATTCTAGTACTGCAGTACTGTGTACTGCTATTTGGCAAGGACTGTTTAAAGGATCCTCAAAACCTGGCCCCAAACCTCCCCTAGACACACCCATGGGCCAGACATGGTCCATATTTGATTCATCAATTCATTTTGTACCGCTTATCCTCACAAGGGGGTGCTGGAGCCTATCCCAGCTATCTTCAGGCGACTACACACTGGACTGGTGGCCAGCCAATCACAGGGCACATATAGACAAACAACCATTCACACTCACATTCATACCTATGGACAATTTGGAGTGGCTAATTAACCTAGCATGTTTTTGGAATAGGGAAGGAAACCGGAATACCCGGAAAAAACCCACGCATGCACAGGGAGAACATTCAAACTCGGGTCTCCTAGCTGTGAGGCCTGTGTACTAACCACTCGACCACCGTGCAGCCCTCCGATCCATGCAATTCTAAAATCAAATAAAACCTTATAAAAGCCAAAAAACATTAAAGCCACACATGTTAATAATATGGCTGCACGGTGGTCAAGTGGTTAGCGTGCAGACCTCACAGCTAGGAGACCCGAGTTCAATTCCACACTCGGACATCTCTGTGTGGAGTTTGCATGTTCTACCCGTGCTTGCGTGGGTTTCTTCCCACGTTCCAAAAACATGCTAGGTTAATTGGCGTGAAAGGTAGCTAGTGTGGGTAGCTTAGTTTAGCAGAGCATGCTGGTGTGGCTGTGTAAATATGTTGATAAAAATAAGTGTGTGTTAATACATGCGTTTATTTGTGGTGGAAACCATGCCATGTGAATAATAGGGGTGTCAGGGGACAAATATGTTTATTATTGTCCAATTCCTAGTGCCCACAAGTTGTTTTTTTGGGGGGGGGAATGAGAAATCTTGTGACATTTTAATATAGTGAGGTCTTGTGACACCCTCAGTGAATATGGTGTCTAAAAATGTGCCTGCTTGTAACCATGGACATTTTCCCCTTTTTGTGTCAATAATGCTTCCATTAATGCGCCATTTTAAGCACATGCAAGGGATTGTTGTCTATAAAATGTGCTTTTTAGTACTTTTGTATTTATTTCAAAACAGCAATTTATTGTGAAATATGTTCTCCTGGTTCCCCTTCTGAGACACACCAGATATGTTTCACAAGAGGATGTGTTTTGTCATGCAGTGCATCCTTTTTATTAGGCCAACATGAAAAGTTTCCCCCTATAATGGAAATAATGGACTAGAAATAATAAGCGATAGTTTTCCGCCTAGCTTCTCGTCATCCGGGACTCGTGGATGATCGGTATCTTGGAGCATCATGGTAATGGTAATAATGATAATGGTTTAATTTCATGCATGAACATGCATGAAATTACAATTGAGTGCATCCCATAATCGGTTCCAGTTATTAACTCCTACCCCTCCATCTGGTACTTTTACAATCAGTAACTGTTACATTTGTTCACTTCCTGCTTTCCTTTTATTTTATTTTTATTTTTAATTTTTTTTTAATTTTTTTTTCATTTTTTTATATATATTTTTTTATTTTTATTTTTTATTTTTTTAAACTGTAACTGTTACATTTGTTCACTTCCTGCTTTCCTAATTTATTTTTATTTTTATTTTTATTTTTATTTTTATTTTTATTTTTATTTTTATTTTTATTTTTATTTTTATTTTTATTTTTATTTTTATTTTTATTTTTATTTTTATTTTTATTTTTATTTTTATTTTTATAGCAATCTATTAAATTGCAAAACCTCTAAATACAGTTCTACATCATAAGAGCCCTCCATGCATGAAATAACACCCCTATGGTCACCTTTACAAACGTAATAACCAATATAATAGACATGCTTTATATGGGTTCCGGTCCTAGGGGAGCTGAGTGGGCGGGGGATAGCGAACAGGAAGTGACGTCAGGGGTTCAGAGTTGAGTTTTAGCTCGGCGTGGGTTATGGCCGCAAGTGTTAGAAATTTCTATAGTGAGATAATTCAAACATGCAATAAAAGCCTGTTTTTGCAGTCATTAAGTCTCATGTTTACTGATTACTGACACCTAGTGACCAGTGTAGAATACTACATATGATCACCTTTGTTGTGATTTTACGAGGGTGGATAAGCACTTAGGGTGATTGCTTTCTTTGTCGTATTGATTCACATGGATTACGTAGCTTTTTCTAAGACCGAGTCTCCATTCGGAAGGAAAGAAGGAAGAAAATCTACATCCAGATTTTGCTAGCAAAATGTCACATAGCGTGAAGACCGCTGAGATCTTCAAGCCAGATGTTTTAGCGGAATGAAAAGGGAGACTCTCCAAGCTCGGGGCGGCTTAAAGTGGAGTATTTGTCCAGCTATAAGCCTGTTTGCCTCTAACATGGCACGTGTTAACCCCTAACGAATGGGGTAATTAGAGCATCATTGCAGATTAGGCTGACGTTCTGTCATCTGTTGTTTACCCCTCTCTTAGTGTACCCCGTTCCTGGTGTGGATTGGATTTAATGGAAGTGTTTTTTTTTAAGATTCATATTTAAGGGTTCTTCCATGTGTGGGAGGCATTGTGGCGTCATTGGACGGACAGCGACCGGCATGATGACTAAGCCTGTGTGGATCCGCCCCCACATCCTCTTTACACATCCAGCACACAACTCGGTAGCACGCGCACGCCGCTGCAACACCTGCAAAAAAAAAAAAAATGCCGCGCCTTCCTAGTCCTCCTCATGATCAAGGAATCCGTGCGTTGACGCGGCTTTTTGAGAACAAGACCGCCTCCTGCGGATTCGACACAGGGATGCCACTAGCAAGGATGTCCGACTGAGACCACCTTTTTTTTTTTTTTAAGCCAGTTTTCGATTTTCGGATGATGGAGTCTACAGCTGATTATTAGGTACAGCATTAATACTTTTATTGTGTCGTTTACTAACACTAACGAGAAGCTTATTTTGGTAGCCACTCTGATAAATGGATTATATTATTATATCACGGCATGCTGGTGATGCTGGTGCTTTTTTTTTCTCGGGTATTTACCATATCGTGACCCAAACATATCAGGTGGTTGCTAGCAGGAATGTTTGCAGTCAAATCGTAGCTGGGAGAAAATTGCCGCGTTGAAATGAAATAAATTACAGGCAACGGCTTTAAAAATAGACGCGTCTGACCCTTTTTTTAGCAGCTTGTCATTGAGCTGTCAAGACATCAGGAAGTACTAGCAAGTGAGTGATTTATGTCATATTCATAGCAGTGGTATAGTTGTTATTGTGTGTTTATTATAAAAAAAAATACATATTTTGTAGCACTTTAAACCACACGGAATGTGCCTCGGGCCAAAAAAAGAAGGAAACGCTGAGGTCATTTCCTTGTCGGCATCCATATTGAAGTTGAAGAAGTTGAAATGTCCTGACACTCATGTTCGACTAACTGAAGAGGAAGTTGCAGCCACGACAGCCGAGTGTTTCCTGTCAAAGGTGCGTGGCGCTTTGTCTGCATAGGGTTCCTGCGTTGGTTCGTCATTTTAGGCGATTTGTTCAATGAAACTTTTTAGTAATAAAAGGCTGAAATTGGGCGGCACGGTGGTCTAGTGGTTAGCGCGCAGACCTCACAGCTAGAGACAAACAACCATTCACACTCACATTCATACCTATGGACAATTTGGAGTCGCTAATTAACCTAGCATGTTTTTGGAATGTGGGAGGAAACCGGAGTACCCGGGAGAAAACCCACGCATGCACGGGGAGAACATGCCAACTCCACACAAAAATGGCCGAGGGTGGGGAAAGACAAAATAAGAAGCCAAAAAGTTACCACTTCCACACAAAATCGGAGGATAACTCATTCATTCATTAATTTTCGACCGCTTATCCTCATGATGGCCGCGGTTGTGCTGGAGCCTATCCCAGCTGACTTCAGGCTAGAGGCGGGGGTACACCCTGGACTGGTGTCCAGCCAATCACAGGGCACATATAGACAAACAACCATTCACACTCACATTCATACCTATGGACAATTTGGAGTCGCTAATTAACCTAGCATGTTTTTGAAATGTGGGAGGAAACCGGAGAAAACCCACGCATGCACGGGGAGAACATGCAAACTCCATACAGAAATGGCCGAGGGTGGGGAAAGACAAAATAAGAAGCCAAAAAGTTACCACTTCCACACAAAATAGGAGGAGAACTCATTCAGTCATTAATTTTCTACCGCTTATCTTCAAGCTAGCTTGTCCAAATGCAGAAAAGGCTTCTTCCGACAAAGTGCACTGAATAGTTGAAGTATGCACAGTGACAACATGTGCACCAAGATCAGGTTGTAGGTCTTTGGAGCTGGTCTGTGGCTTGAGTCTGAGTTTTCTTTCTTTTCTGCTTATCTGAGATTTTTCTTGGCCTGCCAGTCCAGAACTGTGTTTTTGTTTCTTCACCTGACAGCTGAAATCTCTGAACTAGCTTTTTGTATCCTTCCCCTAGATCATGATGTTGAACAATCTTTGGTTTCAGGCATTGGACACTTGTTTTGAGCAACTTTCAATTGGTCACTGTGTCTCATTGCAGAAATAAAATAAACATAAACCCAGAAAAAGTGGAAAAATGGAGCGAAAAAAGCATAATGTAACTATAAAAACGTAAAACGTTGATAGCGATACTAATACTCGTTCTTGTGTACCCAATCTCGTACGTTGTTTTGTGAATGGGATGTCTTGTGATTCGCACTATTTTAATTTGTATAACGAGCTGGTTATTGTCTAAACTGCTAATACGGCCGAAAATAAGGACTTTTTTTTCCCATTCTTGATACGGGAAGCGGCGTGGAAAGATTGAGGAGCGCGTGTCTCCAAGCTCGGCATCTCTGAATACGTCCACTGCATCCTTCCTCAGCCCACCAACAGATGCATCCTGCAGCTGTGGGCTCTTTCCTGTCTGCGCCCCTTTTTTGTCCAAAGACGACACCGCAACCAAATTTGGGACACTGTGTGAATTTAAATGGGGGTGGGGGGGGGGTGGGGGCCTCCCTGAATGGAGCGATGCTGGCAGGAGGGTCCTGTCGCCATGGTGTTTATTCCATCAGGAATAAAGGCTTTCACTCAAAAGCTGAGCTGTGCTGTTTACTCCATTCATGCCACAGCAATGCTTGTTTTTTATTTTATTTTTTTAGTTTTTTGTGTGTGAATCTAACGCCATATTACCAGAGGAAGTTTTTAATGCCCCCCCCCGTGAGCCGTGCAACACCGCTGCGGTCGATATGCGGGGACAAACGGCCTCTCTGATAAGTTTCCTTCATCGGTTCTACGGGAGGATGTTTATGACTCAGGGCTATTTTCTACCCGGGCCGCCGCCCTTGCAGTCGGGTCTTGGTATGCTAACATCAGCGGCGGTTGTCCCAAAGTGCAAACACAGGACGTTCAATTGTCATTTTCTAGTCAACAAGCAAGGTGCGAGTATAGTCTACTCAACAGTGAATCTGTTTTAGGTACGTAGGTCAGCTTTATATTCCGCACTTTTCCTAAATTAGCAACTTCCCAGTCAGGAATCATGTGATTAATAGTAATAAAGGTTTTATTTCAATCTTTGCTTGAGCTGTCAAACTAGAACCATCAGCGCCAGCTTCTGCTAAAGCCTAGGTCGCATCTCGACACGCAATTTATTGTCTCGTAATTATGACTTTTATGAGGGATTCGAACCCAGGGTGTTAGCTCTGAAGTCCAGAATGCTAACCTCCCATTGTATTTTTTTTGCTTTATTCTCATAAGATTGCGACCTAAGTTTTCAAAAATTACAACTTTATTCATTGTTTTGTTTGTCATAATATTGCGACTTAAAGTCGATTAATTAGCAACTTGTTGTCTCGATTAATCGAGTAGGCTATAGACGAAAAAAATCAGTATGAACCAAACACAAATAGTTAGTTTGGATTTTTAAAATTTTTTAATTTAAAAAACGATTAATTCAATACCAAAATAGTTGTCGATTAATCATGGCTTTATCAATTAATTATTGCAGCTCTAATACTGCCGTTACAGAATGCGTGGTTTCATCGTGAAATGGCTGTGAAAAGTGTTTTTAATGGAATCAATGACGAATACCAATGATGCTTACTAGTGGAGATTCGAACATGGGGTTTTTGCTCCGAAGTCCGGAATGCTAACCACTACATCCCGGCCATCGAGTAGGCCATAGACGGACCAAATCAGTATGAACCAAACACAAATACTTTTAATTTTTACATTTTTTTAAATAAAAAAAAGATTAATCGAATACCAAAATAGTTGTCGATTAATCATGGTTTTATTGATTAGTTATTGCATGGTTTCATCGTGAAATGGCTGTGAAAAGTGTTTTTAATGGAATCAATGACGAATACCAATGATGCTTACTAGTGGAGATTCGAACATGGGGTTTTTGCTCCGAAGTCCGGAATGCTAACCACTACATCCCGGCCATAGGCGGACCAAATCAGAATGAACCAAACACAAATAGTTTTAATTTTTACATTTTTTTTAAATAAAAAAGATTAATCAAATACCAAAATAGTTGTCGATTAATCATTGATTCGTTGATTAATTGTTGCAACTCTAATACCGACATTACAGAATGCATGTTTTCATCGTGACGTGGCTGTGAAATGTTTAAAAAGTATTTTTCATGGAAGCCTCGAATTACATAAACACAATATTAATCACCACCAAGGCATAAAGAATATTCATATATGATGATTTCATATCAAAGTACATTTTTGCCTAGAAGGTCCTGAGTGTGCATGAATGCTGCCTTGCTGTATCGTCCAACGAGTTCAATTGAGCTGACATTTTTGCCATGTGGCCACCAGATTTACCTCTCTCTCTCTTTCTCTCTCTTTCTCTCTCTCTCTTTCTCCCTCGCGGTCGCCACCTCCCCAGCACAGATTTTGAACGTCTTTCATGAATGCCCCCCCCCCTCCTCCTCCCCCCTTTGTCAAATACTAGCATCTGAAAAGCTCAGTGCCAAGTGACGTTTTGTGGCATTTTGGATATCTTAAGGGGAAAAAAAAAAAGGATGTCTTCCGAGTCGCTCGGGATGTGGGTGGGCAAAAAAAAAAAAAAAAAAAAAGGGAAGGTTTCAGTATGGATGGGATGCCAAGTTCTCACACTCATTTTGGGACCATGGCAGACAACAAGCAGCGCAGGAAAGGGTCGGGAAATGCTAGTCTCACGTAAGATGACATGCATTATATTTTATTTAGTTTTCTTAGGATAGAAGCTGGTTTTGGTATGTGGATGAGGATTACTTCTACTTATGGATCCTTGGAATTAAGCATGGACCAGTATGAGATTCTGACGGTATGATAACCTTGGGCAAAAATATCACGGTTAGACAATTGCAGCTCTAAAATGTGTTATTTTTAATAGCATTATTATAGCGAGTCATTTATAAACCATATAATATAACAAAGTGAATCATTCATTCATTTTCTACCGTTATCCTCACAAAGGTCGCGGCGTGCTGGAGCCTATCCCAGCTGGCTTCAGGCGAGAGGCGGGGTACACCCTGGATTGGTCGCCAGCCAATCACAGGGCACATATAGTAGTGGTGGGCAAAAGTGTTCATTTCAGTGAACCGGATCATTCAGTAAAAAGATTCGTTCATTGGTCGTTAGTCTATTATCCTCAGCTGTGTCGAGTTGGTCCGTTCACTCATGTTTACGTTCGTTCCGACTCGATAGCGAAACATCACATAATGACTAGCGATGTATCGGTCATGAACGAACGGATCAAAAGAGTTACTTCTTTTTTGTGAACAGAATGAACAAGGTCACAGACAGTGTCGGTCAATTTCTCGGTGTCGGACTTTCAGTCAGCTAAACCCCACCCACCCACAGAGCGAGGCGCGACGATAGGATAAGACACGCAGATAGTCCCGCCCTACAAAAAGAAACTGAATTGACTCTCCAGCCAATCAAAACAAAGCATTTGCAACTGAGCGGACTGAACGGGTATTTTAGGGGCGGTGACAACATGCAACAACATGACGCCAAAACTAGTAACGGATTCATGATGTTACTTGGAATGTCTTCCCCAGAATAGTAGTACTATAGTACTATTTTTGTTTTTCCATTCCAGCCACATTTAAAGTAGTAGTGGAATTTAGTGGACAGTCCGAGATGGACCCGCCCACTCGGCTCAAGACACAACAAAGAGGGAGACTACACAAAGGTGCTTTGAGCTCAACGGACATGTCCGTCCATGTCGCTTTTACTCGGTCACATGGTCACATGGTGGTCACATGGTCAGTGGCGCGTTGCTAATGAGGTCTTGGTTCTTTACTTGTCCAAAGCAGTGATGAGGTTTTGTGGATTGTGGATTTTGTGGTTCAAAACAGACATTACAAAAGATTATTATTATAATAAACATCAGCTTTTTTTTTTTACCCAACTTTGTTCAAATAATTTTTCCAAATATTTAAACTTTCTTAATACTTCTACTACTACTACTAATAATAATAATAATAATATATTTTATTTGTACAGCGCTTTTCAAGGTACTCAAAGACGCTTAAGTAAGATAAAATAATATAAATTGTAAACAGTCATAGTCTTCATACATTTCTCCTCCTAATATTATGACATTATTCCCATAATATTTTACCTTTTTTCCCTAGCCTAATTTTGCTCGGAATACTACAACTTTAAAAAAAATCTAGCATTTTTTCTTTAATATTTAAACTTTATGCAACTAAAATTAAAATGTTCCTCATAATATGGAGTGTTTATTGTCGTAAAATTGCGACATTTCTTTTAGTGTTCTTCTCGTAATATTATGACTTTCTTCCCATAATATTTTGACAACATTCCGATAAAAATTTTTTCCAAACAAATTTTCCAAAAATTACAACTTTATTTTGTTTTCTTTTTTCTCATAACATTACAACTTTAAAATATGAAGTACTTTTTTTTTAAATATTTCAACTCTGCTACTAAAATGACATTATTTTTCTTCATAATATTATAAGTTTATTGTATAATTCCAACTTATTGTCTTCCTCTTAATATTTTAACTTTATTTATTTACGTCTTGTTTTCTGTTATTATGTCTATTATATTGGGTAATATGAGTGTAAAGGTGACTATAGGGGCGTTATTTAATGTAATAATAATATAATATATTATTAATAATAAATATAATAATATCTTGAAGGTCATAAATAGCGCTCTCATTATACAAATACGTAGTTTATTTATAAATTCATGGTCTAGTTCATTAAATATGATAAATGACTGATAACTGGATAGACTTGAAATTTCTCACACAGCTGAAAGCACCCATTGTAACTTTAGGGTGTTATGCCATAGAATTTGGCATTTTAATGACAACCACCAGGAGGCGCCACAAATCCTCTTCACTTTTCCACACGACTGCAATCAAAGCAGTCAAGGCTCTTTTTGCTTTTGTTGTCATTTCCTAATCGCTTCCTGTTGCGCCATCCTTACAGCTGTGTGTGGAGCATGGGTACGACCGCCAGCGCAGCGCCGCCGCCGCCGCCCGTCACGTCGCCGCTTGAGAGCGTCCACGGCAACGGGACGATGGCCGACAGCCGGCCCCTGCTCAGCGCCAACCCCTTTCAGACGGTCAACGTCCACAACAACAAGGCCAAGTCCATTATCACCAACAAGGTTGCACCTGTCGTCATCACGTAAGTCCCTCCCCTAATCTGCGTTCTCTCAGTCGGGTGCGAATCCTCTTTGATCACCCCCCGCCGCCGCCGCGGCGTTCGCCCCCACTGTTATCATCTCATTTGTCACTACGTGTTTTATCAACAGTCCATGATAATCGAATGCACCGCGATGCGTCTTTCCTGTGGTGTCCATGCAGGTACAATTGCAAGCAGGAGTTTCAGATTCACGATGACATCCGCAAGAGCAACTACAAAGTCGGGCGGATATCGGACGCCATGCCTGAGCACTACCTGGTGCAGGTACAATACCCACGACCACGCAAACAAGCGAGGACTTAACACCGTGCCGTGGAATGAGTCGTGTCACCTCGTTCAAATTGAATGGGCTGCAGGAACATTGTCATGCGCTGTTTTATGAGCCGGGGGGGTGGGGGGGGCATTGACGCAGGGATGTTGTCACCCTTTTATCAGTGCTTTGATGTCGCCTAAAAAAACCACCACCACCGCAATGACAAGTCACTTCCGATTACGGGTACGCCTCCGGGAGGTGCCAGCAGCAGCTTGAGAAAAATGACGAAAAAACATCTTTTCTGAAATGATATTTTATTAACATTTTTAACGTTTGTCATTTACATGCAGACAAGCAAATACGCTACTTTTTGAAAACAATTAATGTCACTTGACCAAAAAAAAAAATCTCGAGAATATTTCCATGTGGACAGAGCCAAAGTTCGAGTCAGGACTCTGGGAAGCGGCAGCAGCGGCTTAAGAAAAATGACGAAAAACATAATTTTTTAAGCTAAGCTATTGTAACACTCCAGTTACGTCAAAGAGGTTTTCCACATGGAAACATTTTCAAAGTATTTTTGTCGTTTCATCCGTTCATGTATATAAAAATGGCGTTCTGAAATGATATTTTATTAACATTTTTAACGTTTGTCATTTACATGCAGACAAGCAAATACGCTACTTTTTGAAAACGATTAATGTCACTTGACCAAAAAAAAAAAAAAAAAAAAATCTCTAGAATATTTCCATGTGGACAAAGTCAAAGTACGAGTCAAGCCACTGGGAAGCGGCAGCAGCGGCTTAAGAAAAATGACGAAAAACATAATTATTTAAGCTAAGCTACTGTAACACTCCAGTTATGTCAAAGAGGTTTTCCACATGGAAACATTTTCAAAGTATTTTTGTCGTTTCATCCTTTCATGTATATAAAAATGGCGTTCTGAAATGATATTTTATTAACATTTTTAACGTTTGTCATTTACATGCAGACTAGCAAATACGCTACTTTTTGAAAACGATTAATGTCACTTGACAAAAAAAAAAAAATCTCTAAAATATTTCCATGTGGACAAAGTCAAAGTACGAGTCAAGCCACTGGGAAGCGGCAGCAGCGGCTTAAGAAAAATGACGAAAAACATAATTATTTAAGCTAAGCTATTGTAACACTCCAGTTACGTCAAAGAGGTTATCCACATGGAAACATTTTCAAAGTATTTTTGTCGTTTCATCCTTTCATGTATATAAAAATGGCGTTCTGAAATGATATTTTATTAACATTTTTAACGTTTTTCATTTACATGCAGACAAGCAAATACGCTACTTTTTGAAAACGATTAATGTCACTTGACCAAAAAAAAAAAAAAAAAAAAAATCTCGAGAATATTTCCATGTGGACAGAGCCAAAGTTCGAGTCAGGACTCTGGGAAGCGGCAGCAGCGGCTTAAGAAAAATGACGAAAAACATAATTAGTATTTAAGCTAAGCTATTGTAACACTCCAGTTATGTCAAAGAGGTTATCCACATGGAAACATTTTCAAAGTATTTTTGTCGTTTCATCCTTTCATGTACATAAAAATGGCGTTCTGAAATGATATTTTATTAACATTTTTAACGTTTGTCATTTACATGCAGACTAGCAAATACGCTACTTTTTGAAAACGATTAATGTCACTTGACCAAAAAAAAAAAAAAAAAAAAATCTCTGGAATATTTCCATGTGGATAGAGCCAAAGTTCGAGTCAGGACTCTGGGAAGCGGCAGCAGCGGCTTAAGAAAAATGACGAAAAACATAATTATTTAAGCTAAGCTACTGTAACACTCCAGTTATGTCAAAGAGCTTATCCACATGGAAACATTTTCAAAGTATTTTTGTCGTTTCATCCTTTCATGTACATAAAAATGGCGTTCTGAAATGATATTTTATTAACATTTTTAACGTTTGTCATTTACATACAGACAAGCAAATACGCTACTTTTTGAAAACGATTAATGTCACTTGACCAAAAAAAAAAAAATCTCTAGAATATTTCCATGTGGACAAAGTCAAAGTTCGAGTCAGGACTCTGGGAAGCGGCAGCAGCGGCTTAAGAAAAATGACGAAAAACATATTTATTTAAGCTAAGCTATTG
Organism: Doryrhamphus excisus; assembly: GCF_030265055.1. Taxonomy (NCBI): domain Eukaryota; kingdom Metazoa; phylum Chordata; class Actinopteri; order Syngnathiformes; family Syngnathidae; genus Doryrhamphus; species Doryrhamphus excisus. The sequence goes on along the minus strand of NC_080487.1, from coordinate 13,333,958 downwards.
TAACACTCCAGTTATGTCAAAGACAACATAAATCAGGCTTAATTTGTCCACGCTTGCCGTACTTTTTCTTGTGTTAGCAGTAGCAAGTATAAAGTCACTTTGTAATCAAACTAAATAAAACCAAAATAAAGCAAAACTACTCGCCCTAATAGACATATATAATGGAGAATAAGTAAGAGTTTGTTGTCAAATCTCTATAAAATGTGTATGCAAGTCATATGTAATTAATTATACATATAGTAGTCCCTCGTTTATTGCAGTTTTAATAAGTGAATTTCCACAAAGTAGGATTCCTTATTAATAAACATTGTTTTTTTTTTAACACTATTAGAACCCTGTTGGTTTGTTTTTCGATTTGTTTCTTGTTTTTTCTTTGTAAAGTCTTGATGATAGTGATGGTCTTCTTGTCAGTTTCCCAGTGTTTCTTTTTAACGCTGCACGTTTTTCTGCGCACCCTTGGGGAATGCACTAAAATCGAGGAGAAAAGCACGATAATTAACGTATTTCCAACCCCGCAATTACACCGCGCAATTACTTTGTGGGTGCGTTTGAACTCAAGTCACGCTGGCAACATATCCCGCTCGCTAAAAAGTTCAAAGCGCTGAAGAAAAAAATCAACCATGCCACACACAGCCTGACTGATTAGAAGCTGCAGGTCGCTAAGAAGCCACTAGAGGGCGACATTGACTTAACTATGATGGATCTCTGTAATCTTGTGTTTCTTCAAGGGAAAGTACTTCATGGTGCAGGATGCGTACAGCAAAGCGGACGTCCTCAGTACCACCGGCACCTACGGGGCGCCCAATTTCCGCCAGGTCAAGGGGTCCTACCCGCTGTACGGGATGGGTCAGCCCAGCCTGAATGGCTTCAAGCAGGTTCTGCAGAGGCTCCAAGCGCAAGGACATGAGGTGGAGTCATGTGACATTAAGGAAGAAGACAACACAGACTTTTGATGTTCCTTTTTTTTTTTCTTCATCAGGAAGTCATATTCTTTTGCGTGCGAGAGGAGCCTGTGGTCTTCCTGCGCAAGGGTGACGACTTTGCCCCGTACACCCCCAGGAGGAAGGAAAACCTCCATGAGAACCTTCATGGTCTGGACAAAGAGGAGCAAGTGGAAAGCTTGGAGCTCACCATCAGGAAGGAGGTGACTAACTCAGCACCTTCTACTCTATTTGTGTTTTATTTCCTCAAGCGACAAAACGGTTATTTATTCTGTTCCTCCGCAGCTCCACGATTTTGCCAAGCTCAACGACAACGTCTTCTACATCTACAACGACATCGAGTTCCTCAAGGACGAGCCTCAGAAGACGCTCATCACGTGCGAGGAGGACATCCACGTGACCGAGGAGGTCTACAAGAGGCCCGTGTTCACCATGCCAGCCTACAGGTGGTCTACGTTGCTCCTCTTGAGTCTGTCCGTATGTTCCTAAATGACGTAAATCTGACTTCCTGTTTGGTTCAGGTATTATAGATTACCACTGCCAGTAGAGGGAGCCCCACTGGAACAAGACTTGGACGCTTTTGTAAACATACTCAGGGTAAGTCGTTATGACACATTTTCACTGTTTATATCTTTTTATATCTATTTATTTTATTTGATCTTTTTAGTTTATTGATTATCTGTCAACTGTGAATGTGAAATAATAATATTAATATTTACTATAAGGTGGCCGAGTGGTAATTGTCACAAATTACATCCAATTAGAGCATAGAAAACTTGTTTACCTGTTTGTTTTTAATATTACTAGAGCCCTCCAGACATGAAATAGCACCCCTATAGTCACTTTTACACTTGTATTACACAGTATAGTAATAAAATAAGACTTGTTTGATGTGGGTTGGGGCGGCACGGCGCTCGAGTCCTCACAGCTCGAGACCTCACAGCTAGGAGACCAGGGTTCAATTCCACCCTCGGCCATCTCTTTGTGGAGTTTGCATGTTTTCTCCGGGTTCTCCGGGTTTCCTCACACATTCCGAAAACATGCTAGGTTAATTAGCGACTCCTAATTGTCCATAGGTATGAATGTCGCCTCTTGCGAAAGACAGCTGGGATAGGCTCCAGCAACCCCCGCGACCCTCTTGAGGATAAGCGGTAGAAAATGAATGAATGAATGAATGATGTGGGTTGATGTAAAGTTAGAGTTTTAGCTAGCGTGGGTTAATACACTTGTGTAGGTTTCCTCCCACATTCCAAAAACATGCTAGGTTAATTAGCCACTCCAAATTGTCCATAGGTATGAATGTGAGTGTGAATGGTTGTTTGTCTATATGTGCCCTGTGATTGGCTGGCCACCAGTCCAGGGTGTACCCCGCCTCTCGCCCCGAAGACAGCTGGGATAGGCTCCAGCACGCCCCTGCGATCCTCTTGAGAATAAGCGGTATAGAAAATGAATGAATGAAAACTTGTTTACACTACTAGAGCCCTCAAAACATGAAATAGCGCCCCTATAGTCACTTTTACACTTGTATTACCCAGTATAGTAATGAAATAAGACAAATTACTTGTTTGATGTGTATTAGAGTTTTAGCTTGGCCCTTGTGTGGGTTTCCTCCCACATTCCAAAAACATGCTAGCTTAATTAGCGACTCCCAAATTGTCCATAGGTATGAATGTGAGTGTGAATGGTTGTTTGTCTATATGTGCCCTGTGATTGGCTGGCCACCAGTCCAGAGTGTACTGCCTCCCGCCTCTCGCTCGAAGACAGCTGGGATAGGCTCCAGCACCCTCGTGAGGATAAGCAGTAGAGAATGAATGAATAAATTTTATCGTTAGAGGTACCAAAAAAAGTGTGTGCATGCACCCCTGATATATATATATATATACGTATATGTAGGACATACTTAAATACTTCTATTTATAAATACATTTATAGTACGAGGGACTTTTTTTTAAAGTATCTTTTAGGCTGAAGAAGTGAGTACCCTGTTCTAGTACATTTGGATCTTTTCCTTTGTGTCATATGAGAGTTATTTATAGCACAAATCTGCTATTTAGTCCTTTTATTCTGTTTTACTCTTCACTCACACGAGATGTTCGTGTTGTTCTTTTCTGTGTTTTTTCTTCTTTCTGTGGACGAATGTATCAATTATTGCCTCTTTTCCACTGCATACAAAAGTGGGTACTATTTCCACAAGCAGCATGCAATATAATATATCGATATTTCCTTTAAATCAAACATATTGGTTCTTATCGATAGTAGTACTTTTGAACATAAACATCATAAAAGAGTTATTATTTTTCCTTCCCAGGAGAGCCCCAGCTTGTCTCTGGGACACGACGCCACACGGCAGCCACCCGCCCTGCTCTTTAGTTGCCAGGTGGGCGTTGGGCGCACCACCCTGGCCATGATCCTGGGCACGCTGGTGATGAACCACCTCAGGGGCGACTCGTGTCCGCCGCCTCAGTAAGAACTTATCACCATGACAACATACGACACTTGTGATACATTCTTTTTTTTTTTTTTTCATGCAGACTTGAGAAGGTGCCTGCGTCTTCAGAGCCCAAACCGATTTTCCGCATCATCCAGTCTCTCATCAGCAGGCTCCCTAACGGACAGCAAATAGTGGAAGAGGTGAACCCATGGTAGTACGTGTTGGGATTACACTTTTGTAATAAAAAAGGCTAACAGTGTGTTCCTCCTCAAAGGTGGACCAGGCGATAGCGCTGTGTTCGGAAATGCACAACATAAAAGAAGCAATATACGAGAACAAGAGCAAGTTGGAGGGCATTGGAGATGATTACCAGATTCAGGTTGGTAGGCTCCAGGATCCCCCGCAACCCCCATGAGGATAAGTGGTAGAAAATGAATGAATGAAAACTCATTTACCTGTTTTTTTTTTAACATTACTAGAGCTCCCCAGACATGAAATAGCACCCCTATAGTCACTTTTACACTTGTATTACCCAGTATAGTAATAAAATAAGACAAATTACTTTTTAGTTTTAGCTTGGCGTGGGTTAATACCCTTGTGTAGGTTTCCTCCCACATTTCAAAAACATGCTAGGCTAATTAGCGACTCCAAATTGTCCATAGGTATGAATGTGAGTGTGAATGGTTGTTTGTCTATATGTGCCCTGTGATTGGCTGGCCACCAGTCCAGGGTGTACCCCGTCTCTCGCCTGAAGACAGCTGGGATAGGCTCCAGCACCCCCGCAACCCTTGTGAGGATATGCGGTAGAAAATGAATGAATGAAAACTTGTTTACCTGTTTTTTTTAACATTACTAGAGCTCCCCAGACATGAAATAGCACCCCTATAGTCACTTTTACACTTGTATTACCCAGTATAGTAATAAAATAAGACAAATGACTTGTTAGTTTTAGCTTGGCGTGGGTTAATACCCTTGTGTAGGTTTCCTCCCACATTTCAAAAACATGCTAGGCTAATTAGCGACTCCAAATTGTCCATAGGTATGAATGTGAGTGTGAATGGTTGTTTGACTATATGTGCCCTGTGATTGGCTGGCCACCAGTCCAGGGTGGATCCCGTCTCTCGCGCTGAAGACAGCTGGGATAGGCTCCAGCACCCCCCGCAACCCTTGTGAGGATAAGCGGTAGAAAATGAATGAATGAAAACTTGTTTACCTGTGTTTTTTTAACATTACTAGAGCTCCCCAGACATGAAATAGCACCCCTATAGTCACTTTTACACTTGTATTACCCAGTATAGTAATAAAATAAGACAAATGACTTGTTTGAAGTTAAGAGTTTTAGCTTGGCGTGGGTTAATACCCTTGTGTAGGTTTCCTCCCACATTCCAAAAACATGCTAGGTTAATTAGCGACTCCAAATTGTCCATAGGTACAAATGTGAGTGTGAATGGTTGTTTGTCTATATGGGCCCTGTGATTGGCTGGCCACCAGTCCAGGGTGTACCCCGCCTCTCGCCCTGAAGACAGCTGGGATAGGCTCCAGCACCCCCGCGACCCTCGTGAGTATAAGCGGTAGAAAATGAATGAATGAAAACTTGTTTACCTGTTTTTTTTTCAACATTACTAGAGCCCCGCAGACATGAAATAGCACCCCTATAGTCACTTTTACACTTGTATTACCCAGTATAGTAATAAAATAAGACAAATGACTTGTTAGTTTTAGCTTGGCGTGGGTTAATACCCTTGTGTAGGTTTCCTCCCACATTCCAAAAACATGCTAGGCTAATTAGCGACTCCAAATTGTCCATAGGTATGAATGTGAGTGTGAATGGTTGTTTGTCTATATGGGCCCTGTGATTGGCTGGCCACCAGTCCAGGGTGGACCCCGCCTCTCGCCCTGAAGACAGCTGGGATAGGCTCCAGCACCCCCCGCAACCCTTGTGAGGATAAGCGGTAGAAAATGAATGAATGAAAACTTGTTTACCTGTTTTTTTTAACATTACTAGAGCTCCCCAGACATGAAATAGCACCCCTATAGTTACTTTTACACTTGTATTACCCAGTATAGTAATAAAATAAGACAAATGACTTGTTAGTTTTAGCTTGGCGTGGGTTAATACCCTTGTGTAGGTTTCCTCCCACATTCCAAAAACATGCTAGGCTAATTAGCGACTCCAAATTGTCCATAGGTATGAATGTGAGTGTGAATGGTTGTTTGACTATATGTGCCCTGGGATTGGCTGGCCACCAGTCCAGGGTGTACCCCGCCTCTCGCCCTGAAGACAGCTGGGATAGGCTCCAGCACCCCCGCGACCCTCGCGAGTATAAGCGGTAGAAAATGAATGAATGAAAACTTGTTTACCTGTTTTTTTTCAACATTACTAGAGCCCCGCAGACATGAAATAGCACCCCTATAGTCACTTTTACACTTGTATTACCCAGTATAGTAATAAAATAAGACAAATGACTTGTTTGATGTGGGTTGATGTCAAGTTAGAGTTTTAGCTTGGCGTGGGTTCATACCCTTGTGTAGGTTTCCTCCCACATTCCAAAAACATGCTAGGCTAATTAGCGACTCCAAATTGTCCATAGGCATGAATGTGAGTGTGAATGGTTGTTGTACCAGTCCAGGGTGGACCCCGTCTCTCGCCCGAAGACATCTGGGATAGGCTCCAGCATACTCGCGACCCTCGTTAGGATAAGTGGTACAGAAAATGGATGGATTGATATTTGTTTTTATATATATTTTTTATGCTCATGCCCATTCATTCACACAATCCTCTGTGTTGACCTTCAGGGAAACAGCACCAAAGACTACTTCCTCAACAGAGCCAGGCAGAGCTTGGAGCGCTACTTCTACTTGATTGTGTTTAACGCATACCTCCATGAGCAGGTGGGTGGGTGGATGGCGGCGAAGGACTCGCCGCTGATTGCAAAGTATTTCCCATCAGCTGCTAAAGTCATTTGTTACACGTTGCAGTATCCTCTTGCCTTCGTGTCCAACTTCAGCCGGTGGATGTGCTGCCACACTTGGCTGTACCGCCTCCTGGCCCGTATGGACCTTTCCGAGCTGTCGGCACCGCCCCAGCTGGTCACCAGGGGAGCCCGTGTCCTGGCGAGTATTTATTACCATCCTTCACACTTTGTGCTTGTAATGATGCAACATTAGTCTCATCAAATTAGGACTTATGATGGCGGCTTTTGCCAAAGCTCGGTCTACATTTAAAGCAGAATCCATTCACATATGATGGCGGAGCTCGCCCAGCGCTGCCTCCCAGTCCTCCCAGTCTTGCCCAAATCCAAGAGAGCCTCAGTCATGAGGAGAAGAATGCAGATTAATCTCGTGACTAATCACGTGACCCACTGGGATCCAGTGTCTTCTATCATGAACACATGGGATGCAATTCCCATCAAGCTGGTTTTAATGTAGGGCTGCACGGTGGGCGAGTGGTTAGCGTGCAGACCTCACAGCTAGGAGACCAGGGTTCAATTCCACCCTCTGTGCATCTCTGTGTGAAGTTTGCATGCGGGTACTCCGAATGTGAAATAATAATATTAATATTTACTATACGTGGCCGAGTGGTAATTGTCACAAATTACATCCAATTAGAAAACCTGTTTACCTGTTTTTTTAATATTACTAGAGCCCTCCAGACATGAAATAGCACCCCTATAGTCACGTTTACACTTGTATTACACTTTATAAAAGTGGAAAAGCGGTAGAAAATGAATGAATGAATGATTTGTGGGGCTTTGTGGGGCTGCACGGTGGACGAGTGGTTAATGCGCAGACCTCACAGCTAGGAGACGAGGGTTCAATTCCACCCTCAGGCATCTCCGTGTGGAGTTTGCATGTGTGGGTTTTCTCCGGGTACTCCGAATGTGAAATAATAATATTAATATTTACTATAGGTGGCCGAGTGGTAATTGTCACAAATTACATCCAATTAAAAAACCTGTTTACCTGTTTTTTTTAATATTACTAGAGCCCTCCAGACATGAAATAGCACCCCTATAGTCACTTTTACACTTGTATTACACTTTGTAAAAGTGGAAAAGCGGTAGAAAATGAATGAATGAATGATTTTAATGTGGGGCTGCACGGCCGTCGAGTGGTTAGTGCGCAGACCTCACAGCTAGGAGACCAGGGTTCAATTCTGCCCTCTGTGCATCTCTGTGTGAAGTTTGCATGCGTGGGTTTTCTCCGGGTACTCCGAATGTGAAATAATAATATTAATATTTACTATAGGTATAATATTACTAGAGCCCTCCAGACATGAAATAGCACCCCTATAGTCACGTTTACACTTGTATTACACTTCGTAAAAGTGGAAAAGCGGTAGAAAATGAATGAATGAATGATTTTAATGTGGGGCTGCACGGCGGTCGAGTGGTGAGCGCGCAGACCTCACAGCGAGGAGACCAGGGTTCAATTCCACCCTCAGGCATCTCTGTGGGTTTTCTCCGGGTACTCCGGTTTCCTCCCACATTCCAAAAACATGCTAGGTTAATTAGCCACTCCAAATTGTCCATAGGTATGAATGTGAGTGTGAATGGTTGTTTGTCTATATGTGCCCTGTGATTGGCTGGCCATCAGTATACCCCGCCTCTTGCTCCAAGGATAGGCTCCAGCATGTCTCGTGAGGATAAGCGGTACAATGAATGATTTTAATGTTGACATGTTCTTCTGTCTGGGCAGGTGGCTAACGAGTACTTGGCCCCCGATGTCCTCAGCACGGTGAAGGAGATGAAGGCGGTCAACTTCAGACGAGTGCCCAAGATGCCCGTGTACGGAATGGCGCAACCGACATCAGAGGTGCAGCTTCAGAGCTGCTCTAATCCTCCCTAATGGGTCCTGAGGGGTCCAGGGATAACGTGTGTGTTCCTTGCCGTCGGCAGGCCACAGGAGCCGTGCTGGCCCACCTGATGGACGAGAAGAGGAAGCACAGTCACGTGTTGTGGGTCAACCTGCAGGAGGAGCTGGTCCTCGAAGGCAACGGCCAGATCTTCACGCAGAGGGAGCCATCGCACTTGGATCAGCACATTCCCGTCCCGTCTTCGGACCCGCACGTCATCGAGGTGAAGAGCGGACAATTCCCACCTGTGGCTTTTCCAGGCGTCTCACTTTCACCTGCTTTCAGAAATTGGAGAGCTCCCTGAAGGATGAGATCATGCGAGGCCAGAAGTGGCTGGAGGTGACGCTGGAGCAGGAGAAGCAAATGAAGATGTTCAAAAGCGTCTTGACGGTGAAGGACATCTTCACACAGCACAAAAACTCCACGCAGGGTCTGGTCTACAAGCGCATCCCTTTGGCGGACTGCAGCGCCCCCCGGGAGGAGGTAATTAAGTTAATCACAAATGCATCCAATTGGAGCATTTTTTACATTACTAGAGCCCTCAAGACATGAAATAGCACCCCTATAGTTACTTTTACACTTATATTACCCAATATAGTAATGAAATAAGACAAATGACTCTGATGACTTTGATGTGTGTTTGAGTTTTAGCTTGGCGTGGGTTAATACCCTTGTGTGGGTTTCCACCCACATTCCAAAAACATGCTAGGTTAATTAGCCACTCCAAATTGTCCATAGGTATGAATGTGAGTGTGAATGGTTGTTTGTCTATATGTGCCCTGTGATTGGCTGGCCACCAGTCCAGGGTGTACCCCGCCTCTCTCCCAAAGATAGCTGGGATAGGCTCCAGCACACCTCCTGCGACCCTTGTGAGGATAAGCAGTAGAAAATGAATGAATGAAAACTTGTTTACCTGTTTTTTTAACATTACTAGAGCCCTCCAGACATGAAATAGCACCCCTATAGTCACTTTTACACTTGTATTATCCAGTTTAGTAATAAAATAAGACAAATGACTTGTTTGATGTGTATTAGAGTTTTAGCTTGGCCTTGTGTAGGTTTCCACCCACATTCCAAAAACATGCTAGGTTAATTAGCCACTCCAAATTGTCCATAGGTATGAATGTGAGTGTGAATGGTTGTTTGTCTATATGTGCCCTGTGATTGGCTGGCCACCAGTCCAGGGTGTACCCCGCCTCTCGTCCCGAAGACAGCTGGGATAGGCTCCAGCACGCCCCTGCGATCCTCTTGAGAATAAGCGGTATAGAAAATGAATGAATGAAAACTTGTTAACCTGTTTTTTTTTTTAAACATTACTAGAGCCTCCCAGACATGAACTAGCACCCCTATAGTCACTTGGATTATAGGCTGGAGCCTATCCCAGTATAGTATAGTAATAAAATAAGACAAATGACTGGTTTGGTGTGTGTTAGAGTTTTAGCTTGGCGTGGGTTAATACCCTTGTGTGGGTTTCTTCCCCCATTCCACAAACATGCTAGGTCAATTAGCCACTCCAAATTGTCCATAGGTATGAATGTGAGTGTGAATGGTTGTTTGTCTATATGTGCCCTGGGATTGGCTGGCCACCAGTCCAGAGTGTACCCCGCCTCTTGCCCCGAAGACAGCTGGGATAGGCTCCAGCACGCCCCCGCGACCCTCGTGAGGATAAGCGGTAGAAAATGAATGAATAAAAACTTGTTTACCTGTTTTTCTTAACATTACTAGAGCCTCCCAGACGTGAACTAGCACCCCTATAGTCACTTGGACTATAGGCTGGAGCCTATCCCAGTATAGTATAGTAATAAAATAAGACAAATTACTAATTTGATGTGTGTTAGAGTTTTAGTTTGGCGTGGGTTAAAACCCTTGTGTAGGTTTCCTCCCACATTCCAAAAACATGCTAGGTTAATTAGCCACTCCAAATTGTCCCAAACTGTCTCGCCCCGAAGACAGCTGGGATAGGCTCCAGCACCACCGCGACCCTTGTGAGGATAAGCAGTAGAAAATGAATGAATAAAAACTTGTTTACCTGTTTTTTTTAACATTACTAGAGCCCCCCATACATGAAATAGCACCCCTAGAGTCTGAAGTATTGTACATGTACAGGATTTTGACAAGCTGCTGGACGCCATGAAGAGTGCCCTGGCCGAGGATTCTCGCTCGGCGTTTGTCTTCAACTGCTCCAACGGCAAAGGCCGGACCACCACTGCTATGGTGGTCTCTGTGCTCACTTTGTGGCACTTCAACGTAAGACCCCCGACACCTTCCATGCTCACATTAGTGCCAAATTGGACTAAAATGTGTATTTTCTTGCCTGCAGGGGTTTCCGGAATTTACCGAAGATGAGATAGTTAGCGTCCCTGATGCCAAGTACACAAAAGGAGAGTTTCAGGTACAAGTTTTTTGTTCGTATTAATAACATATTAGAAGATTGTAAACATATTTTCTATGCCATAACTAATGATGTGTTGTGCGCAGGTGGTGATGCAACTGGTGCGCCTCCTCCCCGACGGCAACCGGATGAAGTGCGAGGTGGACATGGCGCTGGACTCGGTCTCGGAGACCATGACCCCCATGCACTACCACCTGAGGGAGATCATCATCTGCACCTACAGACAGGTAAGCTTCCGTGGAATACGCGCCACTGCACGCGACGCCCTATAGAAGAGGGGGACAGGAAACGTAATTTTCCTCTCCTCCCTCGCCACCTCCACTCGGCGCCAGCGCACACGAAAGACAGGAATGTGCCGTTCTCAGCAAGCGACGGGGCTGCCGAGCGTGGAAAAATTGATTATGATGTAACTTAATGGAATTCCTTGTGGGGCTCTGCGGGAGAATGAGCCAAAAGAAGCAGAACAGGAAATGAAATGCTTGTCGCAGGGTGCATAAGGTGGATCCCAGTATCTGTCCTAAGGTTTCGCTGTCATTTCATTTAGATTAGATTAGATTAGATTAGATTGAACTTTATTGTTATTGCTCATGTCACTTGTACAGGGCAACAAAATGCAGTTAGCATCCAACCAGAAGTGCAATTTTTATAAGTACATTAGTATGGACAGATCTATGTAAATAAAACTATACAGGCTATGACTATAATACAGTGAGGATATGTACAGGGATATAAATGACTATAATATGGCTATTGTAGATTATACAGATTATAAACAGTATGGGTATGACAATATATAACAGGGGTCCCCAAACTTTTTCCAATGAGGGCCACATGACTTTTCCCTCCTCTGAAGGGGGGCCAGGGGCAGGGTAGTTTGTTTGTTTGTTTATGTTCTATGACTGGGGCAAAGTGTGTTTGTAGTAACATTGCTCACCATAGGTTACCATTTCCAGTTCTATGACGGAAAAATGTACATGCTTTATTGTTCAGGGGGCCGGGTCAAATGTGGAAGTGGGCCGTGTCCGGCCCCCGGGCCTTAGTTTGGGGACCACTGATATATAATAACAGTAATATATACAGTATTGCAATGGAGTGACTAGGGTATGGAAATGACTATAATATGGCTATTGTAGATTATACAGATTATAAACAGTATGGATATGACAATATATAATAGCAGTAATATGTACAGTATTGCAGTGAAGTGACTAGAGTAGAGTATGGTTATTGCAGATTATATAAATTATAAACAGTATGATCAATGAATCAACAGATAGTATATGTACAATAGTGCAATGAAGTGATGGGGGAGGGCATAGGTCAGCGGGGGGGTGTACGTAGTGGAATGGGTGGGCAATGGGGGGCAGAGTTCAGCAAGGAGACAGCTGTTGGGAAAAAGAAAATATCATTTAGAGCCACGTGCTCGATTGCAATCTGCTTGATGGGATTTCAGAAGATATTTTCTTTTGAGGAAATAACCGGGCTTAAACTCTTAAAGTCATAAAACTTTTATTAAAAATTTTAACTTGTATAAAAAACTAACACTCCTGTATGATAAAACTACTAGTCATATGACAGATATGGAATTGCTCCCATTGAGAAGCCAGATGGTTTCCTCCATCATAGTAGGTCAGGGTTCCTATGCATCTTGGAAAACATGGAAAATGAATGAGCAATTTTCCGGTCTTGGAAAATGAGGGAAAAAAAAGGTCAGATATCCAGAAAAACTATTTATCCTCCCCCCCGTCTTGTGAATGAACGGGCATTTTTTGCCCCCTTTGTAGCACCCGGAGACAAAACTAGCAATAGAAGTAGAAAATGATTGCTAGTATTGATCCGTGTACTTTTATAAATTGTCTCTATAGTGGCTGAAAATACCCTGAAAAATAATTTCAGGGAAAAAGTGGGATGTCTGTAAGTGTTTTTTCTGCTTCTATGGTTATCATCACACAGGTACCCGCAAAATACTAAGTCCTTGATTATGACTTTTGAGGCATATGTATATGGTGGTACAGTCATCGGTTTTTCAAATATTTATTTGTACTTGTACAGCCTATTATTATTTTTAAAAAAATGCTAAATTATGCATTTTCAAGCATAAATAGCGAAATGAAGAGCGAAAATGCAGAGATGAGGATGCTGAGGTTCTCATTGGGAGTGACCAGGATGGATAGGATCAGGAAGGAGTACATTAGAGGGACATTTCATGTTAAGAAGCCTTGGAGATAAAGTCCTTTAGGCCAGACTGAGATGGTTTGGACATGTCCAGAGGAGAGATAGTCAATATATTTGTAGAAGGATGCTACCAGGTAGGAGGTGTAGAGGAAGACCAATAAGGAAATTGACTTGAAATTTCTCACACTGTAACTTTAAGGTGTTTGTTTGTAGAATTGCCACTGAATCTACAATATTGGGTTAATAGGAATGTAATGGTAACTATAGGGGTGTTATTTTATGTGTGGAGGGCTTTAATAATGTTAAAAATTGCATGCAAAACAAGTCCAAAAACAGGTTTTCAATGAATAAAATATATAGAGCAAGGGTCTCAAACTCAATTTACCTGGGGGCCACTGGAGCTAGGGTCTGGGCGAGGCTGGGCCGCATCAGGTTTTCCAAAAAAAAAAAAACGCATTTATTAAAAACAGAAAAATTAATAAACTTTGCTTTGGTTCCGATTTTCTACAAGAAAAGCTCTGATAAAACATTCCACTGTTCTCAAATATCTTACTTTTTATTTTTCTACACACAATAAGATCAAGAATAAAGAAAATCAATCAATCAGTAATAAATAAATATAATAATAATAAAACGGCAAATAATTAAAAATTAAGAAACCACATAGACAAATTATTTTTTTCTGATTAAAATAAACAAAGCATTATTAGAGCCCTGTAGACATGACAAAACACGACTATAGTCACATTTATACTCTTTTTATTTACAACATATTGCGCAACTGCGGGGTCTTGAGACACATGCTAACTCGCAAACTAGAGAGCTAGCGACCTAAACGGTAGCCTCCAAGTTATTTCCTTTAAACTTAAATAGCCAAAAACTTACCACTTCCACACGGATAGGGAGGATAACTATTAACAGTTATTTAACCTTTAACATGAACATGAATCAAACGTAATAATTTTTTCTGGGTACATGATACCATACAGCATCCATATCAAACTAACATTAAACTTTCATAACAAGGCGGGGGCCTCAAAGTAGTGTCCTGCGGGCCACGTTTGGCCCGCGGGCCGCATGTTTGAGACCCCTGATATAGAGTATATATAATTTGTAGACAAGGAATCTTACTTTGTGGCAATGCACTTAGCAAGGTTGGGTCTGGAACCAATTAACCGCGATGAACTCGGGATTACTGTATCACTTTTATGTGTAGGGCCCGGCTGGTGTGCCGCATGATGCAACGGTGTTATATTGAATATGTAGTCATAACACACCAGCGTCTTCTCAAAGTTGCCCTTTCTGTGCAAACAAACAAAGCTGCGAGAGAACAAAAGCAGATCTGTGCTTCAGGCTCCGTGAGGACTTCGCCGGACAGAGACTCTGCTTTATCCATTTGTAACACACACTGTAATCATTGCGCCTCTGTGCGCCGTCAGCTGTTCTCAGAACGCCGGTGGAGGCACCCCGGGCCGACTCTCCCCGGCTTATCAATGGGCTTCATTGTCTCGGGCCGGCTCGCTTTTCGCCTACGTTCACGGCCCGTGCCGTTGTAATAAAGCCCCGATTGCATCTCTCTGAGAGTGCTTGGTACGTGGATACGTGGAATTAAATGACCCCTCTGCACCGTGGAAGCGGGACTGAATGAATGAAGGTGAGACTGGGAAGTCTTGGAGACGGGATGTAATCGTAATGAAAAAGTAACCCCTCTGCATTATGTTATAGTATACGTAAGTATCTCTAGTTCTACCATATCTTACTTATTGTGTGGAAATATGGGCTAATAACTATAAAAGCAATCTTCACTGGCTAAATGTACTGCAAAAAAGGCCAGTAGGGATAATTCATAATGCCGCCGACATTGAACATACTAACTCCTTATTTCTAAAATCACAAATACTTAATGATAAAGTGAATCTACAAACAGCTAAAAAATGCATAAGGCTAAAAATAAGCTAATTAGCTAAATTAGCTAATTGTGATTGTAGCTAAAAACTAGCTAATTGTCATCCAATACTTCTCTACAAGAGAGGAGAAATATGATCTCAGGGAAGAACTACGTTTAAAACACTTCTATGCTAGGACTATGTTATGCTAGCCATAGCATTTCAGTATGTGGAATCAAACTATATATGTATATATATATATATATATATGTATATATACTATATCACCTCGTATCTGGTACGTGACAAAAAGTATATTAAAAATTACAAAAAAAAAAAAAAATTAAAATATATTAGGAAAGCAGGAAGTGAACAAATGTACCGAAAACGGTGTCGGGAAGTTGACCCGGGTCATTGGAACTGACAAGAAATTAACTACAAGAGTCAACCTCAGCATGGTTTAAAAGGCTGATTTAGCCCCCCCCCCCCCCCCCCCCCACACACACACATGATGACAAGTCCCCCCCCCCCCCCCCTCCATTCCTCTTGGCTCCAAACCAGCAGGCCAGGTGATAAACAGTGCCAGATGTTGTTAGAAGAGGGGAAAATTTCGCCACCACTCTCATATAACGGAACAGCCCACCCCCTCCAAAAAAAAAAACCACCCCCTTCTCTTCTCCTCTGACAGTGGTTGGAAAATGTGTCTTTGATAGAGAAAAATATATTTTTATATTTTCCCTGGGACCCCAACCATACAGCGCCTCCCAGGAGTGCCGCACTAAGGTGTGTAAATGCAAATCCCTGCTTTGTCAACCAGGCGTGACCCCCACCCATATGACTGATGCATCTTACATCCACCCAAAATATTTTTTTTTGTTTGACATCCTTAATCATGATGGTGTTCTGTTATGCTAACTTTGACGACCTGAATGGAATTCATAGGATTAGTACGCAGATAATAGAGAAATTGCAATAACACCAAAAGTCAAAGACTTGATTGAAATTCTTGGCTGTCGCTATGAAGACCTTTTTATATTTCCATCATATCGCCGTACGCTTTGCAGAAATATATACCTGTCAATCTTCCTGCACATGGAGTAGACCGGGAACAGCTTGGTCGTGAAAGGTTGAGATCATTGCTGCAGCGATCTGGCTTTCTTGTTGTGCTCAGTTTCCATGGATAAAAAGTATTGTATTTGTTTCCTATTATTGTCTCATTCACACTAACTTAGCATTTCTATTGCAGTATCTCTCAAGGACGCACAGGAAAGGTCTCAAAGCGAGGTTTTTACGCTTTTGTGTTGCCAGATAATAGTAGTACTAATGGCCGTGTGTTGACTCAACTCAAATAAGTAAACATCTTGAGTTTTCAAAAGCGAATGCGATCGTTCGTCAAACGGCAGCTAAAGCAGGCAAAACGCTGCGCAACATGACCACGTTTGACACCAGCTCTGCCGACCGCTGTCTCATAATTCATAATATTTTCCTATAACGATTTTATGCTATTATTATTATTTTTACTCATAATATTGCCACTTTATTCTTGTAAAATTACATTTTTTTTTCAATTTTTTGTGTTTTTTTTTTATTTTATTATGAACTTTTTAAAATTTTTGTTCTTGTAAATTTTTTTATTATTATGACTATGCTTTAAAAAAATTAACTTTATTGTGTTGTTATTTTTCATAATATTATGACTTTTTTTATAATTTTGCGACGAAAATTCGCAAAATTATTTTTCCTCATAATATTATATTATTCTTATAAAATTCTGACTTTTTCTTGTTGGATTACGACTTTTTCTTTTAATATTTTGACTTTATTCTTGCTGTTAATTTTTCTTTCTTTTTTTATTCCTTTTATTGTGTTGTTATTTTTCATAATATTATGACTTTTTTTTATAATTTTGCGACGAAAATTTGCAAAATTATTTTTCCTCATAATATTATATTATTCTTATAAAATTCTGACTTTTTCTTGTTGGATTACAACTTTTTTCCTTTAATATTTTGACTTTATTATTGCTGTTAATTTTTCTTTCTTTTTTTATTCCTTTTTGCTGTGTTTTTTTTTTGTGTTTTCTTGTTAAAGTATATTTCCAAAATGTGCCGCGGGCCACAAATGACTACCTGCACCGCACTTTGGACACCCTGTGCTGTAATTTTAAGTAGGGGTGTCACGAGACGAGACGGCACACGAGATTGGGTCTATGAGATTTTCACGTTATTTCTACGACGTTACCTTGCATTATGTTGCATTCCTTTGCACTGTGTGTATGCTAGCGGCCCCGCCTCCATCCGCCGAGACAAAGAGATTGTATGAAAAATTGTACAAAAGAGCTCACTCCGTTCTTGCTGTTGTTCTATGGAACTGTCTGTTTGGAGGCGAGAGACGAGGAAAACACATGCTTGCACATGGCGATATATTGAGACCGGCAAAATTATCGAGTTGGTCAATTAATTTATTATCATATCAGGGCTAGAAATTTTAATGAGAAATGACTCTGTATGTTTTCACGATGCCGATCCCTCATCGTCAAGCTGAAACCAAGGAAGAACTTGTAAAAATTGCGTGCTCGATCTGTTTAACGCAGTGGAAAATTGCATATTTTTCATTCATCGGCCTTGGCGCCGCTCTAGGCTCTTTCTCTGCTGTTTAATAAAAAAAAAAAAAAAAAAAAATGCTAATGCCTTTTCCCCTGCTGCTGAAACGCCAAATTAAGAATGAATGGGGGCAAATCACAGTATGTCCAAAGACGGGGCCCCCATGGTTTGGATGGGGGGGTGGAAAAATATTTAGTGGGAACGGGAGAATGCTGCAAGCATGTTCTCTAAGGGGTTAAGGGTAAAGGTTGTTGATTTGATTGATGTGAGGCAAGGTTTTAGCAGCATAGGACCAAATCCCTAATCAATACTTGATTGATTTTCAGCCCATTGATAAATGTTAAAGACGACGACCCGACATGAGTGGAAAGGAGCTGATGGAAACGTTGTGTTGACTGTGTGGGAGGCAAGCGAGCCGTGGAGTTGGATATCCTTATTTTTCATTTCCCAGCCTTGCGTGGACATGCCAAGACTGGCGGCAGTTTAGGCCGCAGCGCGTTGCCAGGTGCAGCCTTTTAGTCACTTTTAGTCCGGAGACGAGGGGAAGGTTTTGAAGTGGGTGTTTCACGTGGGTGTTTATTTATGCGAGTGTGTGGCAGCACGTACGAGGGTAAATAATCATCTCTAGGGACTTTGGGTGAGACAGGTGTTTGGTTGGGATGGGGGGGGGGGGGGGGTCATCAGTCAGCTGCTGTGTTCCTGCGCTTATTTATTTTGGGGGGAGTTTCCATAGCTGTATATTAAGTGATGCTAGTACAGTATGTCCCAGCAATTGTTGCGATCCTTGACTGATACAGTACATCTGGAATTGAACAGTATTACAGTGGCCCGATGCACATTCTAAAAAGTAAACAAACTTTACCAAAAAGTAGCAAAAATTTAATGTAAATAATCACAGTTAGTCACACAAGAATACGCATATTTAATGTATTATTGGCCTAAATTAAACATTTTAAAGCATAAAAATGGCTAAAACGAAAATGTAGGGCCTTGGAATATGTTGATGAACTGTAGTAATGTTGCAAGTAACACGCACCAGACTTGATTGCCAAAACAGCAGGCTTTTATTGCAGGTTGGGATTATTTCGCAACAGGCAGAGTAACAACATAATAATCATAATAATAAAAAACTATTAATTACGATAAATGAGGGATTTCCGAGAAGATAATATTCGGGAAGAACGTTGAAATTGTTGGAAAATTTATTTAAAAAAAAGGAAATTTTACAAGTCAAAATATTAAAGGGGAATTTCTTTTGGAATTTTGCCTATCATTCACATAAACATATATTTATTTCCCTTCTTTTGTGCATTATAATACCAGAAAACAAGTTAATATGAGCTAGCTAACAATGCACGTCATTGGTTCGCAGCTAAGTTGACGCTTCGGCCCTAACAAAAAAAAATCAAAACAATGCCGACATTGTTCCATTTACATATCTAACCTGGATATTAATAGAGTTACAGTGATATTGTTATTGTAGCAGCTAACACAAAGTACTATATTTTTAGTCGTGTAACTGACCTAGTACCGATCTCGATCCTGAGAATTGAACCGGGACATCCGCAGTCCCAGACAAGATTACATTTGGAAAAAAACGTTCCCGATGTTTTCGCACTGATCGTCATTCCGTCCTTTTGTGGCGTTGTTGGTCGTGTTGAACCGCCCTTTGCTCGTCGCAGCGTTCCTGCAGAGAAATCTCAAATATATCATATACGTAGTTAGCGCAGGCTAGTTTGTAGCGGCTGCCAAGGGAAAGAACCACTTGTGTCAAAAGTCTCGGTAGCAATCAGCGTTCGCAACAAATTGCGTCTTTAGAAGCGACAGGTGGTCTGAAATTGAAGCGAATCTGTGAGACTGAAGCTGTGCAACCTCCAGGTCACCTGGAGATTCGTATATAGGAATCTATTTGGATTCCTACAACCTTCTATCAAACCTCCACATCTCAATTTCCCGTTTTGATTGATATGGGAAGATTCTAATAAGATGTGATTAGACGGTTAGAAGTGTTTCTATAGTTAACATGCATTTGACGCACAAAGCGCTCAGCCTGCCTGCTCCCATCAGGGATGCTGTTAGAGGCGGCGAAGCTAGAATGCTTTCAAGGCAAGAGTCGTTTCCAAAGCAGCACGTTTGTTTTGTTCTATGTTCGTACTTGCACTAATTTCCTTTAACCGATGAAGAGTATCAAAACAAATGTACCTGAAGTACGCTGAGCACAATACCGATCAATCTGTTGTCTGGTGAACAAGCTTACTCCTTATGCTCGCCTGACAAACAATGCCCAGGGCCAATATGTACAACAGAAAAAAAACTATGAATAAATCAAAACAAACTGTTTTTCACAGGAAGCACGAAATCCAAAGAAATACAGCTTGAATAGGTGCAGATTCTGGAAAATCTAGAACTCTTTCTGTGCCATAAACGCAGCGTCCTTCTACCAATATATTGACTATCTCCCAACTATGTCCCAACCAGGCCTCTAACATGTAATGTCCCTCTGATGTACTCCCTCCTGATCCTATCCATCCTGGTCACTCCCAATGAGAACCTCAGCATCCTCGTCTCTGCTACCTCCGGCTAACATGTAATGTCCCTCTGATGTACTCCTTCCTGATCCTATCCATCCTGGTCACTCCCAATGAGAACGTCAGCATCCTCATCTCTGCTACCTCCGGCTAACATGTATGCTACCTCCGGCTAACATGTAACGTCCCTCTGATGTACTCCTTCCTGATCCTATCCATCCTGGTCACTCCCAATGAGAACCTCTGCATCCTCATCTCTGCTACCTCCGGCTAACATCTGATGTACTCCTTCCTGATCCTATCCATCCCGGTCATTCCCAACGAGAACCTCAACATCCTCGTCTCTGCTACCTCCGGCTAACATGTAATGGCCCTCTGATGTACTCCTTCCTGATCCTATCCATCCTGGTCACTCCCAATGAGAACCTCAGCATCCTCATCTCTGCTACCTCCGGCTAGCATGTAATGTCCCTCTGATGTACTCCTTCCTGATCCTATCCATCCTGATCACTCCCAATGAGAACCTCAGCATCCTCACCTCTGCTACCTCCAGCTAACATGTAATGTTCCAATGATGTACTCCTTCCTGATCCTATCCATCCTGGTCACTCCCAATGAGAACCTCAGCATCCTCGTCTCTGCTACCTCCGGCTAACATGTAATGTCCCTCTGATGTACTCCCTCCTGATCCTATCCATCCCGGTCACTCCCAATGAGAACCTCTGGTGTTTTTGTACACAGGAAATATTTGTCATGGCTTGATTGGTAGCCTGGGATGTCCATGCGCTCCCTCGGCAGGCGCGTGCGTAACGCAGCCTTGTAATGAACCTGGTCTCCATCCCTCTGCGGCTTTTATTTAAATGCTCTTGTTATTACTGACACAAAATACGACATTTTTTTTTTTTGTAAGCCGGTTTGTTTGCTCGGCGGTTCAATTATTAAAATAATTAGATGTACATTCTTCCAGAGGTCGTGACGCAGAAGAGCCTTAACCAAACCACAAGCTCCAGGGTTGCATTCATTTGTCTCTGCTTATACTGTACAGTACCGCGGTTCTCCTGCCAAAAGCCTCCATCTTCTGAAACCCACCTCGAGTTCCACTTTAATTAAGACAATGTGGCCGAGCAAGTGGAAAAAGGACAAGGGGGTGTAGAAGCTGTAGAAACTATTATCATAAAGGCTCACTTTGTCTCTTCTTCGTCTGCTAGTCGGATTCTTCGTATTTCTCCTTTTGAGTCCATAAAGATTTCTAAACATTAATAATTGATGGCCGAGTCGTGAGGAGAAATGTCAGGCAACCGATCCCATCTAATATGGTCGACTATTGTATTACATATTGAATAGATAAGTTCCCCTTTCAGTAGCCGTGCATTGATGATAACGCCGTCTTGGGATTGGATCTCGTATCATTTTAATGAAGAGGAACCGATCTGATGCATTTTAAACGCTCGCCTTATCAAATGAGCCACTTGTCACTCAGAGGGTAACTGATTTCTGTGCTTAGGTTCTCATAATTATTATTTTTTGTGTGTGTGTGTGAATAAGCTTGGACACACTTCTGTGTAACAAATATTACGATATGATATTGTTTACATTGGAGTTTGAACCTGATTGACATTTCCTTGTCTGTACGTTGGCTCCCCGTACGCTCCAGACCGGTCTTTGGGGTTTGGTTTAGGATCTGAGTGTGAGGTGTGTTCAACATGTGATGAATGGCCGCTTGTGCTAACCTGGAAGAACCAATATGGATGGGTCTGTTTATCCCCAGCCAAGCCCATCCAATGGTAATTGGCGCCATATGTCAGGCAGATAGAGCCCTCCTTAGTGCGCCCCTTCTAAGGTCAATGGCGGAAAGGTCAAGTTATGGGGGCGGGGGGGCGGTGAGAGTCACTCAAACTCGCTCGCTCAACTCGTTGTCCAATGTGGTCTGATGGCAAAATACTGAAGCGAAAATTTGTTGTTGTTGTTTGATTGGAATATCTCCTACTCAGAATTCCGAGTTCCCTTTGTTGTCGTGTTTGGTAGCATTTTTATCCTAGCCCAATAAAAACACATAGGTATCAAGTCCCAACTGCTTTGGTTGGTGTTTTTGAAGTATGACTATGTCACAAAAAAAAGTATCCCCTCGACCTTTTGTCGTCTTTGTGGCATTGAAGTGAACCACAACTTAGGGTATTGCGAAATGAGACCGGTAGTCCGGTGGCCGGACCGACATTTGTTTCGAGTAGGCCATGTTCTATGCCACCACTGTCGAGGATCGGCGCTATGGCTTTAAGGTGGTCGGCGCCCGTTTGCGGCGGTAATCCCAGAACCCATTGGTGGACACCAGTGGTTAGGGATGGCGTCCAGCTGAAGGAGTCGTACCGAGTCTTTTTATGAAGGGGGGTCCAGATGGTGTGTTCCAACTAAGGATCACACTCCTCTACCTTCCTCTAAGGTCTAGTTTTTAATAAATGCGTTTTTTTTGGGGGTTTTTTTGAAAACCTGATGCGGCCCGGCTTCACCCAGAACCTAGCTCCGGTGGCCCCCCAGGTAAATTGAGTTTGAGACCCCTAGTCAAGGTTGAGAAGCAGACCTTCAGGTATTGCGTAATGCAGTACAAATTTTCAATTGTCAATGAAAGAATTTGAAACGTACACGAAACTTAACACAGTAGAATTCCCAAATCCCCCGGATAACACAATTCTGCATTTTCAATTTCCTTAGATCAAAAGTGGCAAGTCGGAAAAGGAATGCCATGAACTTCTGCTCAAGAGCCTGCAGTACCTGGAACGCTACATTTACCTCATTCTCTTCAACACGTACCTGCACCTGGAGAAGAAAACCTCCTACCAACGTTCCTTCAGCCTCTGGATGGAGCAGGTATCACTTCCCGTTTTATTTTATTTCTCCCTGTTCTTGGATCTTTGGGCTTAAATCAGGGGTCGGGAACCTTTTTGGCTATAAGAGCCATGAAGACCAGATATTTTAAAATGTGTATCTGTGAGAGCCATATACATTTTTTTAAACATTGAATGCAATAAAATGTGTGCATTTTTATGTAAGACCAACAGTTTTAGATATAATGGGCTCTAATTACGTAGACCAGGCACACTACCCCACGCCAATGGGGTGTGGCCAGCACACTTTTGTGAGCAGCGCAGTGTCTAATAATAAATCAAATACTTGCTGCCATTAATGCAACTTCTGCTGCTGCATGGTTTTGCACCGTACTCAGTATATTTCATTCTTTTGGCCATCTTTGCCAGAAGGCTTGCTTCTGCAGCTTTAGCTAGGTGACGATTTGACTAAAAGAGGAAAGTTTATATTTACATGTTGACATCTTAATGACCGAGGTACACTACCGCATTACCCAGTAATAATCGAGTTTTGGTGTTTGACCTGGAAAATATCATCAGGAAAGATGGATATGGTTGGCCGTATTGCAGTAGAAAATAGATGGACGGATTAAAATGCGTAAGAAAGTTGTTGATTTTTAATATTTTTAACAGTGATTTATGTGATGTTTACTTTAAAATGTTAGCAAACATACATTTTTCATTCATTCATTCATTTTCTACCGCTTTTTCCTCACGAGGGTCGCGGGGGGTGCTGGAGCCTATCCCAGCTGTCTTCGGGCGAGAGGCGGGGTACACCCTGGACTGGTCGCCAGCCAATCACAGGGCACATATAGACAAACAACCATTCACACTCACATTCATACCTATGGACAATTTGGAGTGGCCAATTAACCTAGCATGTTTTTTGGAATGTGGGAGGAAACCGGAGTACCCGGATAAAAAACCCACGCATGCACGGGGAGAACATGCAAACTCCACACAGAGATGGGCGGGAACCGAACCCTGGTCTCCTAGCTGTGAGGTCTGCGCACTAACCACCAGACCGCCGTGCCGCCCACATACATTTTTATTGTGGTAAATGCTTGAGAGCCAGATACAGTCATCAAAAGAGCCCTACCTGGCTCCCGAGCCATAGGTTCCCTACCTCTGGCTTAAATTCATCTTGTAGCCGCAATTATTAGCTTGCATTGAAATGTCAAGTTGATATACGGGTTGTAAATGAGTCTTTGCTCAGGTCACATCTGCACACCTTCTGGTGAAAAGAGGGTACAGAAGGTGTGAAAGGTGTCCATAATTTGCAGCCTTTCAGTTTTTGTCCACCATGTCGGGTTTCATCATAGAAGGAGAACGTGCTTAAATCATCCACGCTGGTTTGCTTTTCCTCCAGGAATGTACTAGCTGTGGTTCTCATTCCATTTTTTTTTTTGGGACGTATCGAACCTTCAAATGGTGCTGGATCTTTATGTGTGTACATTAATTATTAGACCAGCTGTGCTTTTGGTTACGTATAGTAAAGCCAAGAATTTAAGATCTTTCCATAGAAAGGAGTAGTAAATAGTACAAATGCACGCTGCAATAAAAATTATGTTAAAAGAATAATAATCGTATTACCGTACCACCCAAAACGACCCTTTGACCTCATTTTCATAACATGGCTTACTTTATGCAAGGAATTTTTGAAATTCACCAAATGAAAAAAAAAAAAATCTCTTTGTCCCTTTTCATTCGATGAGGAATAAAAGCGGCACGGAATTCCAAAACGGACTGGAACAATTGCTGAGAAAACAGCTGTCAGGGAAATATGCTCAGTGAATGGAGGCACGTCCTTCCTGTTATGAATACCGAATACGCGCAACGATGGTTCCCAGTAATTTGGTCCCCCCCCCCCTAAATAAATGAACCCTCTTGAAAAGTTGACTTATGTGCATTTCCTGATTTGGATCAGTACCTTACACGAGGTAAATGTCTAATAATAATAATAATAATAATAATAATAATAATGAGCATATGACTCTGATAATCATCTAATAAGACCGTTTTTTTAATTTAGCTTTATCCAGATTTCTGGGAAATTGAAGAAGTTCAATTCCATGCTGATGGGCCAATTAGTGACGGACTAAATTGACATGAAACTGAAATCCTGACTCTGTTTCTAATGCCGGTATTATGCGCTTGACCTTTTTGGTGGGAAATTTAGCAATTCTAGCAACATGACCTCGTCTTCATTTTCCAGCACTTAATGCAGAGCTCTGACTCTGAAGAACAGCTGAGAGTAACCCATAGCCCCCTTTACCCAGAGGCCCCCCTTCCCTTGGGCACCTCCATGTGTTCCTTCTTAGACTACTGGCTGGATGGAAGGCACCTGGCAGAAGCCAGTAGATCTAGGTGTATAACATCTATAGAAAGTTCTTGGACAACACAAACCTGGACTTGGTGTACAAGTAATCCAGAAGCCAGTGGTTGGGTTCTTAAGAGCTGGTTTGTCGTCAAACAACAAAACATTGGACTAGTTTTGGAAAGAGTTTTAAGTCCAATCACCGACTAGCTCTAAGACCGGTTGTGTTGGTCTTATTCAAAGTAGAAGCCATCCTGAGGTAAGTGTTTGGATAAAGAACCAAGAGGTCTGTCAAGGAAGATTTTTAGTGTTGGCCACAGAGTCAGGAGATTGGGAATTGCGTTGTTTTTCTCCGTGTACTCCGGTTTTCTCCCCCATTCCAAAAAAAATGCTAGGTTAATTGGCGACTCCAAATCGTCCATAGGTATGAATGTGTCCAACAAGGTCTTAGACTGTGTGTTTTTGGTCTAAGGTCAAAGTGTGTATAAAGAGTTGGATTCTGATGACACAACATCCAAATCAAGACCAGGACTTGAACTGTTTTTTAGGCCAATTGGAAGGCAACCATGTCACCAACAAGCTCTACGACTGGTTGTTTTGGTCCCAGTCGTTGAAGGAATTCAGAGGCTAAAGGTTGTATAAAGGAACCCAGGAATTCAAATAGGTATTGAACTGGTTTTTACACCCTAGTCACACAGTAGTACCAGTGATCTTGTTGTCAGTGGTGAACTGAAAGATTGAACTGCGGTCATTCAACATTAAAATCAACAAGACCGGGACTTAAGCAAAGTCTTGGACTGGTTGTTTTGGTCCCAGTCGTAGAAGGAATTCAGAGGCCAGAGGTTGTATAAAGGAACTCAGGTATTTGAATAGGTATTGAACTGGTTTTTACACCATAGTCACACAGTAGTACCAGTGATCTTGTGGTCAGTGGCAAACTGAAAGATTGAACTGTGGTCATTCAACCTAAAAATCAACAAGACCGGGACTTAAGCAAAGTCTTGGACTGGTTGTTTTGGTCCCAGTCGTTGAAGGAATTCAGAGGCCAGAGGTTGTATAAAGGAACCCAGGAATTCGAATAGGTATTGAACTGGTTTTTACACCATAGTCACACAGTAGTACCAGTGATCTTGTGGTCAGTGGTGAACTGAAAGATTGAACTGTGGTCATTCAACATTAAAATCA
This sequence comes from Doryrhamphus excisus, assembly GCF_030265055.1. Classification (NCBI taxonomy): domain Eukaryota; kingdom Metazoa; phylum Chordata; class Actinopteri; order Syngnathiformes; family Syngnathidae; genus Doryrhamphus; species Doryrhamphus excisus. Next base: position 13,307,787 of record NC_080487.1, on the reverse strand, counting down.
ACAAGACCGGGACTTAAGCAAGGTCTTGGACTGGTTGTTTTGGTCCAAGTCGTTGAATGAATTCAGAGGCCAGAGGTTGTATAAAGGAACCCAGGTATTTGAATAGGTACTGAACTGGTTTTTACGCCATAGTCACACAGTAGTACCAGTGATCTTGTGGTCAGTGGCAAACTGAAAGATTGAACTGTGGTCATTCAACCTAAAAATCAACAAGACCGGGACTTAAGCAAGGTCTTGGACTGGTTGTTTTGGTCCCAGTTGTAGAAGGAATTCAGAGGCCAGAGGTTGTATAAAGGAACCCAGGAGTTCAAATAGGTATTGAACTGGTTTTTACACCATAGTCACACAGTAGTACCAGTGATCTTGTGGTCAGTGGTGAACTGAAAGATTGAACGGTGGTCATTCAACCTAAAAATCAACAAGACCAGGACTTAAGCAAGGTCTTGGACTGGTTGTTTTGGTCCCAGTTGTAGAAGGAATTCAGAGGCCAGAGGTTGTATAAAGGAACCCAGGAATTCGAATAGGTATTGAACTGTTTTTTACACCATAGTCACACAGTAGTACTAGTGATCTTGTGGTCAGTGGTGAACTGAAAGATTGAACGGTGGTCATTCAACCTAAAAATCAACAAGACCAGGACTTAAGCAAGGTCTTGGACTGGTTGTTTTGGTCCCAGTTGTAGAAGGAATTCAGAGGCCAGAGGTTGTATAAAGGAACCCAGGAATTCAAATAGGTATTGAACTGGTTTTTACACCATAGTCACACAGTAGTACCAGTGATCTTGTGGTCAGTGGTGAACTGAAAGATTGAACTGCGGTCATTCAACATAAAAACCAACAAGACCAGGAGTTAAGCAAGGTTTTGGACTGGTTGGTTTTGATCTGGTCAAAGTATGAGTAATCCAGTGATTGGATTCTGGTCATACACAATAAAAACCCACACCAGGACTTCCAACAAAGTTTCAAACTACGAACAAATGCACACTGAAGAACATCTGTATGTGTTCAACTTCAGTCCAAAGTTGACGTTTTAAGCATCATAGAGTATTGTGTTTCCCGGCCCAGTGGCTCCAGGACCTGGCTCCCCTCCCAACCAATCATATCCAATTTGCCCAAGGGCGCAATCGTTAGCTCGTCACCAGTGACCGTGGTGGGATTGCTAATGACACAGGGAAGTGTGAGGGCGCGGTGCGGGTGTCCTCGCCAGCGCTTGTGTACACAAAGCAGCTGTCGGCTGCCTCGTGTTTGATGGCCGCTTTATGAAATATCATTTTATCGCTGCAATACTGCAAAGCGTATACTGTATGTACTAGATATGAGTACCCCCCACTGTTGGCATCCCACAGGGTTTGGGCCACATGTAGATATGTTTATCTTCAAAGCAAATGCTTCTCTGTAGATTTAGCGTTGCTGTCGGACAAATATTGACACTAAACGTCATTACTTGGTTCCGTGTAGCGACATGAAACATCAGGGGGGGATTGGAACCGAAATGTTTGCCCATCCCGAAACGACAACCATGGCGGGACTTGTGTAGGCTGCATTCCGGGGATGCTTTCAGAAGACGTGGTCTGCCGGTCACTCCAGCTGTTTTGGATGTGGGGCACAGAAGCCGAAAACTAGTATGAGGTGACCCAGAATGCTGGGAAAGACGGGAATTTCGATGAAAAGCCCAAGAACTCCAATGCCAGTCCTTCTTTTACAAGTCTGGAATCTGGACCGAGTCAATGTTGTACTGCTGAATGACCCATCCGTCACCAAACAGACTGAAGTCCGTACTCAAAACCTGAATTTGGGCACCCTGGTAGTCAGGGTACCTTGGAATTTTCCTGACACCTTTGGTGATTTCATTCATGGATGATCGGAATCAGCAGCATAGAACCCAGATCGGCACACTTCCTGTAAGGACCAGTGATCGGGTCGAGGATCGGCTTGTGTTTTGAGTGACATCTGTTCAATTCCGCTATCTTAGCAAAAACTTTTTGTCCTAAAATCCTCAGTATTTTTTGAAGAAATGTAAGATTATTGTCTTATGACAACCGTCCTTGCTTGGGTTGATCCAAAGATCCTATTTTGGTCAAAGACGGAAAGCTTTTTTGCCTTTGCCATCAGGACGACAGAAAATTTATATTTTACTGCAGACTTTGACTTTTGAACACCATGGTCTTGGTTTGTTTCGGCTTTTTTGGAGTTCCCTCCGTAGGGTAGCTGGACTCACCCTAAGAGATAGGGTGAGGAGCTCAGTCATCCGGGAGGGGCTCAGTCCGGATGCCTCCCGGACGCCTCCCTGGTGAGGTGTTCCGGGCATGCCCAGCCGGGAAAAGGCCCCGTTGCAGACCTAGGACACTCTGGAGGGATTATTTCTCACGGCTGGCCTGGGAACGCCTTGGTGTCCTCCCGGTGGAGCTGGAGGAGGTGGCCGGGGACCGGGAGGTCTGGGCTTCCCTGCTGAAACTGCTGCCCCCGCGACCCGGACCCGGACCCGGAGAGGCGGAGGAAAATGAATGGATGGATGGGCTTTTTCCACTGATTACGGAAACTTGTGATCCGCATACTGGTTTTGGCTTGAGCACTTTATATTCCGGATGCTCTTCCGGACGAATACCAGTGATGCTTACTAGTGGAGATTCCAACCCAGGGCTTTGCTCCCAAGTCCAGAACGCTAACCACTACACCACCGCGGCTTGATATACCCTTGTCCAGGTACATCTGTACGCGTTGATTACCCTTTGGATCAAATACGAAAACATCCAAGGGTGGCGGTAATTGAGGTCAGAGAATCAGATTATCCATAGCAAACGTTGCCTTTGCCGCCGTTCAATACGGCGGTCACGTGGCACACGTGCCAGTGTTTTGTAACCTTCGTTTGAGAAGAATAAAGGCTGCTCCCAATACAGTACAAACGTCACATGTAGAAATGGTACACCGCCCGTTTTGCTTCCCCAACGCCTCTTTTGGCTCCTTGTGGCTTCCCAGCTGATGCCACTGTTTAGACAGCTGGACCCACGGAGTCTATGAATCAGGTTCAGGGATCCGGGTTACCGGCGACGCATCCACGCTCTTCAGCTGCGAGTCCCAGCCGCTGATTTAATCGCTCCAATGTGCCGACTCATTTCTTCCCATCAAGTGGCTCACACTGAGGGGAAAAATCCACCGTGAAAGGGAAGGAATATTGGAGTACAAGAGTACAAGTACAAGGTTAGCGCACAGGCCTCACAGCTAGGAGACCAGGGTTCGATTCCACAGTCGGCCATCTCTGTGTGGAGTTTGCATGTTCTCCCCGTGCATGCGTGGGTTTTCTCCGGGTACTCCGGTTTCCTCCCACATTCCAAAAACATGCTAGGTTAATTGGCCACTCCAAATTGTCCATAGGTATGAATGTGAGTGTGAATGGTTGTTTGTCTATATGTGCCCTGGGATTGGCTGGCCACCAGTCCAGGGTGTACGACAGCTGGGATAGGCTCCAGCACCCCCGCAACCCTCATGATGAGGATAAGCGGTATAAAATGAATGAATGAAAACTTGTTTACCTGTTTTTTTTTTTAAATTACTAGAGCCCCCCAGACATGAAATAGCACCCCTATAGTCACTTTTACACTTGTATTACCCAGTATAGTAATAAAATAAGACAAATGACTTGTTTGATGGGTGTTAGAGTTTTAGCTTGGTGTGGGTTAATACCCTTGTGTAGGTTTCCGCCCACATTCCAAAAACATGCTAGGCTAATTAGCCACTCCAAATTGTCCATAGGTATGAATGTGAGTGTGAATGGTTGTTTGTCTATATATGCCCTGGGATTGGCTGGCCACCAGTCTAGGGTGGACCCCGCCTCTTGCCCGAAGACAGCTGGGGTAGGCTCCAGCACCCCCGCGACAATTTGGAGTAAATTACGACTAACCACATGAAACAAGTTATTTGTCTTATTTTATTACTATACTGGGTAATACAAGTGTAAAAGTGACTATAGGGGTGCTATTTCATGTCTGGAGGGCTCTAGTAATATTAGAACCGGAGTACCCGGAGAAAACCCACGCATGCAAACTCCACACAGAGGGTGGAATTGAACTCGGGTCTCCTAGCTGTGAGGCCTGCACGTGAACCACTTTACCACTGTGCAGCCCTACTGGTATTGTTGATTAGGTGAATGTCGGGAAGTTAGGTAGTTATTTGGAATTCTGTGTCTCCCAAGTTTTCCCATTGTTGGCGTGCCGTCATGTCTCCGCAAACAGGTCGCCGCCCGGGCCGGAGTTTACGACATCCTCAACCGGCTGAGCTTCAGCGAGTTCAATAACCCGAGGGACGCCCCACTGACCCCGCTGGCCCGGCTGCGTTGGCGCTGGCAGCAGCAGAACCTTCCGTCGCTTCCTTTCCGGGGGGACTTCCTGTGAGGCGGGATCACTGTGAACCACACCATACAGTACTGTGCTTTTCACAATAAAAGACTTAACTTCATGCCTCTTAAATGGCGCCGTCAAATAGTTTCGGTCTCGAAGTAGAAGTCGCCGTGCCTTTAATTGTCGCGAATGATCGTTTTGATCAAAGTAATATTTATCGTCTTGATATGCAGGTGAGAAGGTTGCTTCCGTGGTGAGAGGTCTCACTCCACAGAGAAAAACCCACTCTATTTAAAAGTCCATGTTGCGTTTAGATGGACGCTACTTATGCTACTATATATATCAATTTTATCATTTTTTATTATATTATTATTATTATTATATGATCATTTTTTATCGTCATGCTTCAAGATTATTTGGATTATATTCTTGAAAAAGCGACTTTATTATCGTAATATTATGACTTGATTCTTGTTAAGCTAATTTTTTTTAATTCTAACATTTTTGCAATAATACAATTTTATCTTTTATTGTAATTTTATGACTTAATTTTCACCAAATGTAGTTTTTATGCTAGTCGTAGTACTACTCTTTATTGTCAACTTTTTTCTGTAGCATGACTTATTTTTGTCGTGTTTTTTCTGCTATTTGTATATTACGACTTTATACTTTGTACTATACAAATTCTGCATTTTTTTTCTCATAAATTTATGTATTAATTCTCATAATATTCCCGCTTTTTTTTTTAATTTAAATTACGACTCTTTATTCTGATAATATTTCCACTTTTTATTGCAATTCCATGCTTATTCTGCTTAATAATCTTACTTTACTCTTTGTAATATTACAACTTCATGTAAAATTCAACTGTTTTTATCCGTTATTATTCTGACTTATTCTTGTAAAATTCTGTTTTATTTTCTCGTAATAGATTTTTTTTCGTTATATTTGTCTTAATCCTTGTTCATTCTGTTCCTTTTCCAGTGTTGAGTAAGACCACGGTGTCCTTAAACGTCGCATTGATTATTTAGTCCATATGCCGACGTTTGACCGTATGATGTTGATGAAAGATGTTCGTTTTATTAGTTGTACTTAGCCATGTCATGTTCTAGTTGTAGTATTTTTTTTTATTATTATTGTTTGATCTAACTTCGACTTTTTTTTTAGAGCTGAAATAAATCAAATAGATGAAACCGTTTCTGATGTTGTGTTTTTCCGTGTTCTGTTTTCTATTTGGCGCTTGAGCCAAGTAAGGTCTTTTTGGTTTCCTTCATACCCCCCCCCCCTTCTTCCGACTTATCTGCTCAGCATCTGGTGCTCCAGATATACTAAGCAGCCGCTTGTATATCCGGGCGGCCTCTTCATGTTGTATCCACGCCAACGTTGGATACAGATGATGCATTGTTGGGACGGACATCCTTCACCTCTTCGCTATCCAGTAATAAGAAGCTTAGGTGGATCAAACGGCTAATCTTGAGTCGCGTTTTGAAGTGGACAGGTCTTCATTTAAGGAGTATGGGGATTGGGGGGGGTGGTAGTGGGGGGGGGTATTGTGATTAAAAGCTGCTTTGAAAGGCTGATATCCCAGATCTCTTCCCGTCTTGTTAGCGCATAGCGGCCTTATCTCGGAGAGTACGGAAGTTGTCTGGATGTTATCACGTCACACGGGGGCCTCTCCTGGATTATTGCAAATGGGAATAGTCTCTGTCAAAGTTTGCCGGTTCACTTTTTTTTGGAAAAGGAAAAAAAACGGACGACTCACTTTCAACGCGGGGACAACTTGACTCCCAAAGTCCAGATAAGGCCCACGAGGACACGAGGAGAAGAAGGGATGCCGTATCGCCCCCGCGACCTCACCACCAACTTTCTCCTCTTTGAAATCCTTCCCAAATTCATCCTCTCCCAATGTGAAACTCAAGATGGACGTTCCAAAGGGATCCCAAGATTAGGACGGACAAAGAGCGCCATTGAGAAGGATCTTGCGAATTTCACAAGACTAAACGATGCTCCTTTTTTTTTGGCAATCTTACGTGATTAACAAAACCAAGAGGAGAAACCTTGATCTTGAACTTGGTTGGGAAATTGGTTCCAGAATGAAAGCTGGCCACCGGAGGCTGGGAATTCCACACCTGGCTGACCATGCTAATGAAAAACTTTTGTTGGCACCATATTTAAAAAAAAAAAATACTTCATAACAACATAACCTGGTACTTTGAAGAATGATAATATTATATCTTAAGAGCCAACCTTGGAGATACTTGATCAGTCAATGAGTCAAGCGAAGTAGCCCTAAGTCTGGGGCTGCTTTCATGTTGCCCCAACGCTAGGTCGCTAGGGTTCATCGAGGGGAAACATGAATTCCCGACCTTGAAGAATTTATTTAGCGTATTTATGTTGTTTCTTTGATGTGGACAATTTTGAAATGATAAAAACATTAAAAGTAATGTGAGCACTGCCTTGATCCTCTTGGAATTGTAGTTTCTTACCTCCAACTTGTGCTCCACCACCCTTCCAACAGGTCCCCGATTGGGGTTCAGGTGTGGAGGAGACCTTCTGGTCCACTTCGGACGCTTCTAGTTTCCTCAGCAGGGCCCTTGATCATCTTGGAGATTATTATTATTATTATTATTATTATTTATCTGCCATCTTGGAGATTATTATTATTATTTCTCTGCCATTCAGCCCAGTTTCTCTCTATCCCTGCTTCAAAATGTTTACGTTTATGTTGGAATTCATGTTGAACCGCAGCTGCCCAGTGCTGGCAGCACTCGTGCAGCCCAAGACCACCGCAATGCTCGAGTGCAACCAGCTATTTAGACAATAGCATATTGATAGTGGATTGTAAATCCATACACATTTTTATATCAAAAGTTGCTTTCTATAATATTGTCCCTTTTAACGATCCATATTTCCTCGCCTCTATCACCAAAGTGGTTGCTCATGTGGATTTTGGTTGGTTTTAAAAATTGCTCCTTATGCAAAGTGTCTTCAGAGGGAGGCAAAGTGCTGGCTCATTCATTTACCAGAGGTATTTCCTTGCCTCTGTCACCAAAGTGCTGGCTCATGTGGAGTTCAGTCTGTTTTGAAATAGGATCACCTGCTTCTTTAGTAAGTGTGAGCATCTGCTCCCTACATAAAAAGTCTTTAAAGAAGTATTTCCTCGCCTCTATCACCAAAGTGTTGCTCATGTGGAGTTTGGTTGGTTTTAATGTATGAGGTCCTTATGCAAAGTGTCTTTAGAGAGAGGCAAAGTACTGGCTTATTCTCTTATGAGAGGTATTTCCTTGCCTCTGTCGCCAAAGTCCTGGCTCATGTGGAGTTTGGCTGGGTTAAAAGTATGAGGGGAGGTATTTCCTCACCTCTGTCGCCAAAGTGCTTGCCCAAGAGGATTTCACTCAGTTAAATGTATAAGGACCTGCTCCCTATGTTAAGTGCCTATAGAGGGAGGTATTTCCTCGCCTCTGTCGCCAAAATGCTGGCTCAGTTGGTTTCCAAATATGTTTCACCTGCTTCCTTAAGTATGAGCACTTGCTCCCTACGTAAAATGTCTTTAAAGAGAAGTATTTCCTCACCTCATCTCCAATCCGTCAATTCTTTTCCGTCTTCCCTTTTGCAGCATTCCTGCTTTTCCCTATGGATGATAACCCCCCCCCCCCCCCCCCCCCCCGGTTCCTTATCAAACCGGGATCCAAACAGATGTCCGTACTTGTACTGCAGCTCATTAAAATGCTGAAGGAGGTTTTTGATTTGGAAACCGTGGCCGCCCTGTGAGCAGCAGCTAGTCATTTTGCCTTCTAATTGAACGCTAGGCTACATCGTGGAATGTCATCCTGCCCCCCCCCCCCCCCCCCAACACCCCCTAACACCCCCCCTTGCGTGGTGTGCATGGAAAAAGAGCATCAAAACTTGCTCTTACAAGACGTTTGAATGTTTTCCATCGTGGTTAGTTTCCATCTCGCATTAATGCACACAATCCCAACCCCCCCCAACGCTGGATCACTCTTCAATCCTCTCATCGACGCCCTGGGGGCGGGGGCCACACCTGCTCCACATTGACCATCCCGGGAATGAGAGCATGGAGGTGATTAGTGTGAGTGTGGTATTCACACTAAAGGATGTACACACTAGACACCCTAAACTCCCTAAACATAAACATTAGCTGTTAGCTGTTAGCAGTCTCCCTTGGCAACCGTCTGATAAGGACTCCCTAAACGTAAACATTAGCTGTTAGCTGTTAGCAGTCTCCCTTGGCAACCGTCTGATAAGGATTCCCTAAATGTAAACATTAGCTGTTAGCTGTTAGCTGTCTCCCTTGACAACCGTCTGATAAGGATTCCCTAAAGTAAACATTAGCTGTTAGCTGTTAGCTGTTAGCGGTCTCCCATGGCAACTGTCTGATAAGGATTCCCTAAATGTAAACATTAGCTGTTAGCTGTTAGCTGTCTCCCTTGGCAACCGTCTGATAAGGACTCCCTAAATGTAAACATTAGCTGTTAGCTGTTAGCGGTCTCCCTTGGCAACCGTCTGATAAGGACTCCCTAAATGTAAACGTTAGCTGTTAGCTGTTAGCTGTTTGCGGTCTCCCTTGATAACCGTCTCATAAGGACTCCCTAAATGTAAACATTAGCTGTTAGCGGTCTCCCTTGACAACCGTCTGATATGGACTCCCTAAATATAAACATTAGCTGTTAGCTGTTAGCTTTTAATGGTCTCCCTTGACAACCGTCTGATAAGGACTCCCTAAATGTAAACATTAGCTGTTAGCTGTTAGCGGTCTCCCTTGACAACCGTCTGATAAGGATTCCCTAAATGTAAACATTAGCTGTTAGCTGTTAGCGGTCTCCCTTGACAACCGTCTGATATGGACTCCCTAAATATAAACATTAGCTGTTAGCTGTTAGCTTTTAATGGTCTCCCTTGACAACCGTCTGATAAGGACTCCCTAAATGTAAACATTAGCTGTTAGCTGTTAGCGGTCTCCCTTGACAACCGTCTGATAAGGATTCCCTAAATGTAAACATTAGCTGTTAGCTGTTAGCGGTCTCCCTTGACAACCGTCTGATAAGGACTCCCTAAATGTAAACATTAGCTGTTAGCTGTTAGCTGTTAGCGGTCTCCCTTGACAACCGTCTGATATGGACTCCCTAAATATAAACATTAGCTGTTAGCTGTTAGCTTTTAATGGTCTCCCTTGACAACCGTCTGATAAGGACTCCCTAAATGTAAACATTAGCTGTTAGCTGTTAGCGGTCTCCCTTGACAACCGTCTGATAAGGACTCCCTAAATGTAAACATTAGCTGTTAGCTGTTAGCTGTTAGCGGTCTCCCTTGACAACCGTCTGATATGGACTCCCTAAATATAAACATTAGCTGTTAGCTGTTAGCTTTTAATGGTCTCCCTTGACAACCGTCTGATAAGGACTCCCTAAATGTAAACATTAGCTGTTAGCTGTTAGCGGTCTCCCTTGACAACCGTCTGATAAGGACTCCCTAAATGTAAACATTAGCTGTTAGCTGTTAGCTGTTAGCGGTCTCCCTTGACAACCGTCTGATATGGACTCCCTAAATATAAACATTAGCTGTTAGCTGTTAGCTTTTAATGGTCTCCCTTGACAACCGTCTGATAAGGACTCCCTAAATGTAAACATTAGCTGTTAGCTGTTAGCGGTCTCCCTTGACAACCGTCTGATAAGGATTCCCTAAATGTAAACATTAGCTGTTAGCTGTTAGCTTTTAGTGGTCTCCCTTGACAACCGTCTGATAAGGATTCCCTAAATGTAAACATTAGCTGTTAGCTGTTAGCTTTTAGTGGTCTCCCTTGACAACCGTCTGATAAGGATTCCCTAAATGTAAACATTAGCTGTTAGCGCTCTCCCTTGGCAACCGTCTGATAAGGATTCCCTAAATGTAAACATTAGCTGTTAGCGCTCTCCCTTGGCAACCGTCTGATAAGGATTCCCTAAATGTAAACATTAGCTGTTAGCTGCTAGCGGTCTCCCTTGACAACCACTAAAAAAAACAACACCACCACCAACCCAGATTGGCACAGAACATGCTAACCTTAATACCACAACACAAAATACCAGTTAACGCTAGTTAGCTAACATGAACTAGTGTAGTACTTTCTGCTTCCCAGCATGCTTTGCGGCACTGCAACGTAAATGGCTAATATTCAGTGTAAGTGTTTTAGTGTCGTTATTATTCACAGTGTCGAGAAAATTATGTTTTCTTTATTTTTCGGCCATCTTTGTGGGGCTCAAGCATCTGATTTTGAGCTTGTTTCTTCCCGCCATGTTTGAATTGTTGTTATTATATTTTTGTTTATTTTTTATGTTTTTATTTATTTTTTTTTACATGTTTTTACTGCTGGTGAGTTCCCTCCTCTGTTGTTTTACTTGATTATGCATGTGATGTTTTTTTTTTCCTGATTCTTGCAGGTGATGTTCCTCCTTCCCTTTTTTAGGGAGGGATTAAGGGGGTGCTTGGGTAAAAGTGCGGGTGTGTGTGTGGTGGTGGAGGGGAAGGCGCTCCCGTTTGCTCCACTCTTTGCAAGTTGAGCACACACTTTTTTTTTTTTTTTTTTTTTGCGTCCCACAGCAGCAACAGAAGAGGAAGAAGGAGAAGAAGGCGAAGGACCAGACAGAACCGCAGAGGAGGTACATTCAGTTTTTTCTTAGTGTCGCTTTAGTCCACGACTGGATTGCAGATGTTCCTGCAGCGTGGCGGACTTGCATAGAAAGTTTGGTTTTTTATTGAACAAAGATTACGGAGATATACTTTTTATTTTATTTTTTTTTAAATAAGCAAAGTTGCCTGCTTTCGAGCTTTCTTTCAAGTTTTGCTTGAAGCGGCTGTTGTCGTTCGTCCCGGCCACCCCCCCTCCTCTGCGTCCCCATACATGGATGGTCCAGCGTCGGTCTCTGCAGCGCAGGCCGAGTTTGGTGCTTGGAAGGACGGCCAAATGTGCCGCCAAGTCACCGCAGCACAGCGTTGAGGACTTGGTTCGGATATAAAAACAACAACAAAAAAAGGGAAAAAAAAGGGGTGAAAAAAGGAAAAAAAAGTAAGCCAGCAGACCCTCAGCTATGGGTGGCATGCACCTACTGATGTGCTTCTCACTCAGTCAACTTTTACTGGAGTCCACTTCTGCTGCAGGAACCCACGGTGAGTGATCATGATGGTGGACTTGCATCCTTGGAATGTTTAACTGACTTTCCGCTATCTGTCCCATCAGACAAACTCTCGGGAAAGTTAAGTGAATATGGTCTTATCGTGCCATTCAGCACAGACTCCCACGGCCGCTACGTGTCTCACCTGCTCTCCACTGGAGGAGCTCCAGAGGATGGAGATGATGGAAGCAGCGGCGGTGACAACGGAAGGAAGAGGAGAACCACCGGGAGACGAAGGGTGGCCCGCGGCGCCCCCGAGATGCCCTCGTCGACCCGCGGCTTGTCGACCCAGCGCTTGTTTTTCAACGTGACCGTCTTCGGCAAGGAGCTGCACCTTCGCTTGAGGGCCAACAGGAGGTTGGTGGCGCCGGAGGCCTGGGTGGAGTGGCAGGAGGACTTTGAGGAGAAGGCCAAGGAGCACGTCCACAGGGGTTGCGTCTTCACCGGGGACGTGAGCGACATGCCCGACGCCACCGTGGCCATAAGCAACTGCGACGGACTGGTAAGTCCTCCATGGGGTCTTTTTGGTGCAGGTCTGGGTGAAGGTGCAACCTACGTGCTAAGTGCTTACTGGGTGACATTTTGGTTGCTTTCCTCGTTTGGTCCAAAAAACTTCAATTCATTCCTATTCAGCAATGTGGCAAGTATCATTAATAACTGGCAGGAGGAGCAATGGCATTGTTCGTGCATGGGCTTATTTTTAGTCTTCCTGTTTATTTGTGCTTTGCAAGGTGGCTGTTATCATTAATAAGAGGAAAGAGGAGAGGTGCTATTAATGCATAACTGGTGTGAGGAGAGACTGCATTAATTCCACAACTTGTACTCATGCTCGTGCATGAGTGGGCATACTGTGGGCTTTTTGATTTTGTGACTTATCTTGAGTCATTCTGTTTATTTCTATAATTCAAGATGGCAGTTGTTGTGAATAACTGGCAGGAGGAGCAATGAAAGGAATGATAAGGTTGCTTTAATGTAATTAATAATTGTCTATATGACTCCCCAGTGCGCTTTGCCTTTGTGGGTCATTTCAAGTCGCTCTGGTTCTTTCTGTTATGCAAGGTGGCTGCCACCATTAATAACTGGTGGGAGGAAAGATCATGTAAATTATCCAACATCTGTGCTCTGTCACTTTTTTGATTCTTTTGAGTCATTGCATTGATTTAAATATTTATTTATGGAAGTTGGCGTTTGTCATTAATAACTGGTGGGAGGAGAGACTGCATTAATTGTTTCACATGTTTACAGTACTTACCACTGCACTTTCTGGGCTATTTCGAGTGGTTCTTGTTATTTTCAATCATGCAAGGTGGCTGCTATCATTCATAACTGGCAGGAGGAGAGATCATGTTTATTATAACACATATCTGTGCCCTTTGACTCTTTGGATTTTTTGAGTCATTGTATGTATTTAAATGATTATTTATGCCAGGTGATGGTTGTCATTAATAACAGGTGGGAGGAGCGATCACATTAATTACATGACAGGGTTATTTTTTTTTGTTAGAGCGCAGCTAACGGGGATCCCTGAACATAAGTGACGCTCATGAAGATACATTTATCCTCACTAGGGTCGCAGGTGTATGCTGGAGCCTATCCCAGCCGACAAATGACAGTATGAACCCAGATCTTCCACATCACTTGACTGTGGGGCCGACATGCTAACCACTAGACCACAGTGCAGAATATTAGTATGAAAATAGGCTATGTATAACAAAAACAAGGACATTGTATGTAAAAAATGTAGCCATGGGCACCCCCTACCCCCCTATATAGTTAGAATGGTAAAGTCCTGATCACCATTTCCATAATATTTTCTACTATATTATACAGAGCCGCCATTTTTAAAGCCAGACAGCACGCTTGTGGGGGGGGTGAACGGAAAAAAGCGATTTTTTTTTTTTCCAGAAGCTAGACATCTCCCGCAGAGAGGTTTCTCATGACATCACTTTGTAGCTCTCTTCAACTTTGATGATTACCGGCATTCCAAGCACATGACACGACGCCCACACGGCGAAGGCGAAGGCCGCCGCAGCTGCTTCGCTACGCTGGAAATGACACACGCGGTTGAATGACATGTATGATGGAAACGTGAGTGCTGGATAATGACCAGTGTGGAAGAGGGCTATTTATGTCCGGGGACGGGGCCTCATGGCAACCTTAAGCCTGGGAGGGGCCAATTTCTGTTGTTTTTTTTTTTCCACCAGTGGATACGGATTGCGGTCTGTTGCCTGTTTTTTGTCTTTTGAAGTCGAGGTCCCGCACGAGTCTGGTCTGTGTCCGCTACTTTTGTTGACATTTGGATAGGACGACGACTTGACTTAAGCGTCGTTTAAGTGGTCCGACGTCGCAGATACTTAAGTCACCACTAATCTTAGCTCAGTCCTTAACACCTTAGCACCTGTGGTTATTTTGGCTAGTGCTTTGCGTTCTACTTTTAAGAATATTTTGCAGATATTTTGCAGATTTGCATTTTAAGGTCGCATGATAGAAGCTTTAGAAATTTATCCTAGGATGAGATTTTAATTATAATAATCCACGCCGTCATGGCAGCAAATAAACGACATTTCTTACAAGTATTATTGTCACGTCAAGCTAGCTTGAATGGTCGAGTGGTTAGCGCGCAGGCGACACAGCTAGGAGACCCGAATTCGATTCCACTCTCGGCCGTCTCCCCGTGCATGCGTGGGTTTTCTCCGGGTACTCCGGTTTCCTCCCACATTCCGAAAACATGCTAGGTTAATTAGCGACTCCAAATTGTCCATAGGTATGAATGGTGATGAGTGTGAATGGTTGTTTGTCTATATGTGCCCTGTGATTGGCTGGCCACCAGTCCAGGGTGTACCCCGGGATAGGCTCCAGCACCGCCGTGACCCTTGTGAGGATAAGTGATAGAAAATGAATGAATGAATGAATGAAAACTTGTTTACCTGTTTTTTTAACATTACTAGAGCTCCCCAGACATGAAATAGCACCCCTATAGTCACTTTTACACTTGTATTACCCGGTATAGTAATAAAATAAGACAAATGACTTGTTTGATGGGTGTTAGAGTTTTAGCTTGGCGTGGGTTAATACCCTTGTGTAGGTTTCCTCCCACATTCCAAAAACATGCTAGGTTAATTAGCCACTCCAAATTGTCCATAGGTATGAATGGTGATGAGTGTGAATGGTTGTTTGTCTATATGTGCCCTGTGATTGGCTGGCCACCGGTTCAGGGTGTACCCCGCCTCTCTCCCCAACACAGCTGGGATAGGCTCCAGCACCCAGCGGTAGAAAATCAATGAATGAAAACTTGTTTACCTGTTTTTTTTAACATTACTAGAGCCCCCCAGACATGAAATAGCACCCCTATAGTCACTTTTACACTTGTATTACCCAGTATAGTAATAAAATAAAACAAATGACTTGTTTGATGGGTGTTTTAGCTTGCCGTGGGTTAATACCCTTGTGTAGGTTTCCTCCCACATTAAAAAAAAACATGCTAGGTTAATTAGCGACTCCAAATTGTCCATAAATATGAATGTGAGAATGGTTGTTTGTTTATATGTGCCCTGTGATTGGCTGTTCACCAGTCCAGGGTGGACCCCGCCTCTCGCCCTGAAGACAGCTGGGATAGGCTCCAGCACCGCCGTGACCCTTGTGAGGATAAGTGATAGAAAATGAATGAATGAATGAAAACTTGTTTACCTGTTTTTTTTAACATTACTAGAGCCCCCCAGACATGAAATAGCACCCCTATAGTCACTTTTACACTTGTATTACCCAGTATAGTAATAAAATAAGACAAATGACTTGTTTGATGTGTGTTTGAGTTTTAGCTTGGCGTGGGTTAATACCCTTGTGTAGGTTTCCTCACACATTTCAAAAAAACATGCTAGGTTAATTAGCGACTCCAAATTGTCCATAGGTATGAATGTGAGTGTGAATGGTTGTTTGTCTATATGTGCTCTGTGATTGGCTGGCCACCAGTCCAGGGTGTACCCCTCCTCTCGCCCTGAAGGCAGCTGGGATAGGCTCCAGCACCCCCAGAAAATGTATGAAAAATTGCATAAAATTATGTAAATGAACAAAAATATAAATATATCAGAAGATGCATTCAAAGATGCTGGGATGACGTAGTATTCTACACAAGTCAGACACACTAGATTGTGTTAGTTTTTCAACTAATGCACAATGTGAGACATTTAAGTGCTGTAATACGTTTTCTAAAGTTGTGTGAAAACTCAAACGTTCTGCTTGACAGCGTGGCACTGAAGTGTACTGTTAGATTGCTTTACAAGGTCACAGCTTTCCATGGTGTTAGTGTTTTGTCTCCTCAGCGGACTGACTGAGAAGAATGAGTGAGAGAGAGAGAGAGAGGTGTTGTGTGTCGGAGGGGCCACAAAGGCAGCACAGAGAGACGCAGAAGTTATATGTTGTAGCGTATCTTCTTCTTCTTTCTCTTTGGGCTTCAGCAAATCAATCTCAAATCAGTCTCCACCAACTACCCTCATGTCCTCCTTCACGACATCCATAAAGCTCCTCTTTGGTCTTCTTCTACGCCTCCTACCTGGCAACATCCTTTTATTCACCATCTCAGTCTGGCATAAAGGACTTTATCTCCAAGGCCTCTAACATGTAATGTACCTCTGATGTACTCCTTCCTGATCCTATCAATCCTGGTCACTCCCAATGAGAACCTCGGCATCCTCATCTCTGCTACCTCCGGCTAACATGTAATGTGCCTCTGATGTACTCCTTCCTGATCCTATCCATCCCAGTCACTCCCAATGAGAACCTCAGCATCCTCATCTCTGCTACCTCCGGCTAACATGTAATGTCCCTCTGATGTACTCATTCCTGATCCTATCCATCCTGGTCACTCCCAATGAGAACCTCAGCATCCTCATCTCTGCTACCTCCGGCTAACATGTAATGTCCCTCGTGATGTACTCCTTCCTGATCCTATCCATCATGGTCACTCCCAATGAGAACCTCAGCATCCTCATCTCTGCTACCTCCGGCTAACATGTAATGTGCCTCTGATGTACTCGTTCCTGATCCTATCCATCCTGGTCACTCCCAATGAGAACCTCAGCATCCTCATCTCTGCTACCTCCGGCTAACATGTAATGTCCCTCTGATGTACTCCTTCCTGATCCTATCCATCCTGGTCACTCCCAATGAGAACCTCAGCATCCTCATCTCTGCTACCTCCGGCTAACATGTAATGTGCCTCTGATGTACTCCTTCCTGATCCTATCCATCCTGGTCACTCCCAATGAGAACATCAGCATCCTCGTCTCTGCTACCTCCGGCTAACATGTAATGTGCCTCTGATGTACTCGTTCTTGATCCTATCCATCCTGGTCACTCCCAATGAGAACCTCGGCATCCTCGTCTCTGCTACCTCCGGCTAACATGTAACGTCCCTCGTGATGTACTCCTTCCTGATCCTATCCATCCTGGTCACTCCCAATGAGAACCTCGGCATCCTCGTCTCTGCTACCACCGGCAAACATGTAATGTCCCTCTGATGTACTCATTCCTGATCCTATCCATCCTGGTCACTCCCAATGAGAACCTCGGCATCCTCGTCTCTGCTACCTCCTGCTAACATGTAATGTCCCTCGTGATGTACTCCTTCCTGATCCTATCCATCCTGGTCACTCCCAATGAGAAGCTCAGCATCCTCATCTCTGCTACCTCCAGCTAACATGTAATGTCCCTCTGATGTACTCCTTCCTGATCCTATCCATCCCGGTCACTCCCAATGAGAACCTTGGCATCCTCATCTCTGCTACCTCCGGCTAACATGTAATGTCCCTCGTGATGTACTCCTTCCTGATCCTATCCATCCTGGTCACTCCCAATGAGAAGCTCAGCATCCTCATCTTTGCTACCTCCGGTTCTGCTTTCCTGTCTTTTCCTCAGTTTTGTAGACCTTTCCTTTCATTTTAGCTGAATCTCTTCCATCACACATCACGCCCGACACTTTTCTCCACTCGTTCCATCCTGCTTCTTCACCTCCTTTTCACAACCTCCATTGTTCTGAGCTGGCATCTTGAGTAGCATCAACTGAATAACTTTGGGTGTGAAGGCAGCTAACAACCTTCGATCCTGGACTTTGATAATAAACACAACGTTCATAGCAACTCGTCTTTTGAGCCGCTCTTGAAAACTTAACTTAAACCTAAAACCCAAAAACCCAGACCCCTGACCCAAGACACCTGAAGCAACCACTCCCAAAGATGTTCCAAATGATGGGTCACAACACATTTTTAAATGCATCGTCGGAGCTAAAGATTCTTATCCCGCACGATCTGAATGATATTCCACGCCACACGCCAATGTTCTCCCGGATAATCCTAGCGCCGGTCTTCATCCATGTGCCCTTTGGGTCTGGCCAAAGAGATAACCACCATGATCAAAGATGAATCCGGTCCTAATCCTTCTGCTCCACTCTCCAACTCCACTCTATTGACGTTAGCATGACATGTTGCAGATGACGTTGTGAGACGTGGAAGTAAATATCCATTGAATGACAGCAGCCGTCGCGTCTTCATGCCATGTTTCAAAACAATCCGTCAAAACACTTGCATTCGCTTCCAGGCAGAATTCATCCATGTTTTTTTTTTGTTTTTTTTTTTTACCGAGACACCGCTTTTCACCTCAATTTGTCTCCAAGTTTGCCTGTTAGTTGGCAGGGAGCTCCGAGTGAAATTACACACAGCAAATATCAGCCTTCAAAGTTGCTGGAGGCAGCGTGTGGAATTTGGTGCTCTGGTGAGCTGACGTGTCTGCTTGCTCTGCTTTTTACTGGCAGTGCCGCTTTATTATGTCCAAAACCCATCTTAAGGTGACCAGCCCATCTATGTAGTAGTGGTCCATATGTGTTGAGTATTGGGAACTTTGTCGTTATCGCTTATCGTGGTGGCGTGACGATCAATAAAAAACAAAGAAAGAAGGCTGGGGGAGCAGCGATGAAGTGAATAAGACTTACCTTTAAAGTATTCTTTTCGTCTTTCATCCCCTTTTCCGTGACAAACAAAATACACATATTTAAATTTAGCACAAAAGGATGTCAACAATTTGCCGTACCATTATACTTTTACATGCGTAAACCAAAAATTAACTTTTGACCTTTGTTCCCGGAGACACAACCCTTACTCCTTAACACCACCATCAGGTTTTGCCATGAGTTATTTCTTGAATTCACTCATGTTTTTCAGAGCCAGATGCAAGTGTCAGAATTTTTATTTAAAAAAAAAAGTGAGAACCACAATTAAATTCAATTAATAACTCATGGCAAAACAGGATGGGGGTGTTTTTCAATAAATAACTCATGGCAAAACATGATGGTGGTGTTTTGCCATGAGTTATTTCTTGAATTCAATCGTGTTTTTCACCTTCAATTCAATCGATTGAATTCAGTAAATAACTCATGGCAAAACCACCACCGTCCTGTTTTGCCATGAGTTATTATGAGTTACATGAGTTGCCAATAGTTATTTATTGAATTCAATCATGTTTCTCATCTTTTTTTTTTTTATCAAAATGTTGACACACGCAACTGGCACTGAGATACACGATTGAATTTAAGAAATAACTCATGGCAAAACAGGATGGTGGTGTTGAAGAGGAAGGTTTTGATCTCGCTATGACATCGTGACAGCAATAGCTCATGGCAAAACACCACCATACTGTTTTGCCATGAGTTATTTCTTGAATTCAATGGCTCTATGAAACATGATGGAATTCAAGAAATAACTCATGGCAAAACAGGATGGTGGTGTTGAAGAGTTCTCAGAGCCCGTTGCAAAACACCACCATCCTGTTTTGCTGTGAGTTATTTCTTGAATTCAATGGCTCTATGAAACATGATGGAATTCAAGAAATAACTCATGGCAAAACAGGATGGTGGTGTTGATGAGTTCTCAGAGCCAGTTGCAAAACACCACCATTCTGTTTTGCCACGAGTTATTTCTTGAATTCGATTGAATTCCCAGTTGCAAGTGTCAGCATTTTGATAAAAAAAAAAAAAGAAAATGTAAGAAACACGATTGAATTGAATAATTAACTCATGGCAAAACACCACCATCCTGTTTTGCCATGAGTTATTTTTTATTCAATTTAATTTATCACTTTTTTTTTAATCTAAATGCTTTTTCACTGATTAATATGATTTTTTATCCATCCATCCACGAACTGATCCATTCATCGATAGTCATCTTCTCCTCCAACCATCCATCGATCAGTCTAATCATGCTTCCATCCATCCATGAATCAATCCACCCAATCTATGTTTCCATCCCAAATTGTTAGGAATCCAATGCCTTTTTCCAGCAGCCAATCAACTGAGGCGTGCATGCATCCATTCATCGAATCCTGCCTGTGTCAAACTATTTTCCATCATCTTTTTCCGATCCCAGGTCCTCCTGCGATGTTCATGTGCCTCTTGGACAGCAGAGCTCGTCCTGACCGTGCCTGCTTGTGTTTACTCTCCAGATGTTTCTTGGCTCTTCTGCAGCCTCGCTTTCCTTCCACCCCCTGAACTCCCCCTTCTTGATGAAACACAGAGGAAGTCTCATTTGGCATTTTCTGTTCAGAAACGTTATTCCTTTCTTTTCAGGCAGCGTTGTTCTCGCTTGTTTCTACACTACATTTCAGATTCTTTACGAACTTCTCCCTTTACATTACCACCAGCTGGCAGGATTTCTCCCACCAGGAGGCGTAGGTCAGGGGTCTCAAACACGCGGCCCGCGGGCCAAATGTGGCCCGCAGGACACCAGTTTGAGGCCCCCGCCTTGATATGAAAGTGTAATGTTAAAGTTTGATATGGATGCTGTATGGTATCATGTACCCAGAAAAAATGATTACGTTTGATTAATGTTCATGTTAAAGGTTAAATAACTGTTAATAGTTGTCCTCCCTATCCGTGTGGAAGTGGTAAGTTTTGGGCTATTTAAGTTGAAAGGAAATAACTTGAAGGCTACCGTTTTTAGGTGGCTAGCTCTCTAGTTTGCGAGTTAGCATGTGTCTCAAGACCCTGCAGTTGCGCAATATGTTGTAAATGAAATACGTAAATGTGACTATAGTCGTGTTTTGTCATGTCTACAGGGCTCTAATAATGCTTTGTTCATTTTAATATGAAAAAAATCATTTGTCTACCCACCAACTATATGTGGTTTCTTAACTTTTTATTATTATTATTATTATATTTATTTATTACTGATTGATTGATTTTCTTTATTCTTGATTTGTTTATTTATTTTTCATCTTATTTTGTGCAGAAAAATAAAAAGTAAGATATTTGAGAACAGTGGAATGTTTTATCAGAGCTTTTATTGTAGAAAATCGAAACCAAAACAAAGTTTATAAATTTTTCTGTTTTTAATAAATGCGTTTTTTTGGGGTTTTTTTTTGGCCCAGTCTCACCCAGACCCCTAGCTCCAGTGGCCCCCAAGTAAATTGAGTTTGAGACCCCTGGTGTAGGTGCTATAAGTTGGCGTGGCGGCTTTATCAATAAAGTAAACATTTGCTCAGCTCGTTGGATGTGATGAAGCAGCTTAGCTGGTATTGATAATGAATGGGACGCCCCGTGAGGTCATTATTAGAGCAGCGGGAGGGTGTTGGGGGTACGCTGGGTTGGGGGGGCACGCTGACGGACAATGAAGAGTATGGGGTGGGATACATCTTGCTCATGTATTTCTCTTTTGATGACATCCCAGAAGCAATTATCTTCACAATAAGCTCAAAAAAAGCAATCTTTTTTTCATTTCATTTCTCTTACAGGTGACCAAAAAAAAACAACCATTGTCCATCAGAAATCCATAATTCATTGCAAAATTACATAACGTATTTAATTACTGGCCTTCAAACTCTCTTTTTCCAGGCAGGCTTGATCCGCACCAACAACGGCGAGTATTTCATCGAGCCTCTGGAGAAGGGCCAGCAGGATGTGGAGGTGCAGGGGCGTGTCCACGTGGTCTACCGCAGGTCGGCCATCAAGCGGGAAGCCGGCCAGCACGGGGAGGAGCTCCGCAATGAAGGTACGCTACGGAAAAAACACGTAAAAGAGTTGAAAAGTAACACGTCATTGAGCACCTGGGTGAAACAAAATGGCCTTCAAAGCATGAAAAGAAACGTCCAAATTTTTGGTGCTTCCATAATCGTGTATTGGTAGCTGTGTTTTAAACATCTGACTCTGACACCCGTTATTGTTATTACTCATTTATTTGTACTGTGCAGACTAAAACCAGGAAAATACAACAAAATGGAGAGCGTAGTACTATAAATGTGTACATGTTGGTAGCATCCACAAATCTAAATTGTAAGCAATTTCGTATTGTTGCTCTGGAAAAGACTGGAGATCTTTTATTACGTTCTTCGCAGTGGTCGACTTCGGCATCGCCGACCTCCCGGCGACCTTGAACTTGGTGCAGAACAAGCTAACCGAAGCCGAACGCAAGCGAAGGCACACCAAGAAGGACGACTACAACATCGAGGTGCTTCTTGCCGTGGATGATTCAGTGGTTCGCTTCCACGGGAAAGAGCACGTGCAAAACTACGTCCTGACGCTCATGAATATTGTAAGTAGCGATGCGAAGGGTGGGGGGGGGGGGGGGGGGGGGGGGGTCAGCGGGTTCATGAGACGTCAAATATCAGTTGACATCCCGCTTTGTCAACAGCTTTTTTAATGGATTACGGCGGAGGTTAGCTCCTTCTTTACGGACCTCAGCAGCTCCTACCACCATAAGCTCCTTACGAGGAACCCAAATCTTTCAAGTCAGATTTTCACAGAGCGCTGGTTTCACTCGGTAACAGTTACCGCTGTGGGAGCCCACATAGTGGTCTGATAAGCCGCAGCGGCCCAGTTGCGGGTTGTTGGCATGTTATGTTGTCATGGAAACCTTGTGTTTTTTTTTAATTAGCATGCTGCGTTCATGGACTCATTGTGTGGACTCTCAGATGAGAATTTTTTTCTGTTTCCCCGAGGGAAATTTTCTCCAAGAAGCGAGGGGTTTGCATGTAAGCCACCAGAGCCGTACCCGTGTTCAAATCCCTCCGAATCCCTCCTGTAGTACCACCTGGAGAAACTCCCCCCCCCCCCGCACCTCGAGGGATTGATTACTGGACCTCCTGTCTGCGTGAGGCCGAGGTGGCTGTTGAGGGCGCCCGGTTGGGTACACAATGGCGGTGTTGTTCCCAGCACGGGCTGCGGCGATGCGTTGCCGCATACAAACCAGGGACGGCCCGAGCCGCCTCCGGTCCACAGCTGCTACTCTCGTTTTGGAGCCGAATTCCAACCTCCTTAAGTGTGTGTGTGTGTGTTTGTACATGTGTGTTCCTTCTGGTTTTGGAATTATCAGCATGCACGTGGCCCTTTAAGACAGGGGTCTCAAACTCAATTTACTTGGGGGCCACTGGAGCTAGGGTCTGGGCGAGGCTGGGCCGCATGAGGTTTTCCAAAAAAAACAACAAAAAAACGCATTTATTAAAAACAGAAAATGAATAAACTTTGCTTTGGTTTCGATTTTCTACAAGAAAAGCTCTATAATAATATATAATATATATATTATAATATAATAATAATAATAATAAAACGACAAATAATAAAAACTTAAGAAACCACATATAGTTGGTGGGTAGACAAATTATTTTTTTTCAGATTAAAATGAACAAAGCATTATTAGAGCCCTGTAGACATGACAAAACACGACTATAGTCACATTTATACTCTTTTTATTTACAACATATTGCGCAACTGCGGCGTCTTGTGACACATGCTAACTCGCAAACTAGAGAGCTAGCGACCTAAACGGTAGCCTCCAAGTTATTTCCTTTAAACTTAAATAGCCAAAAACTTACCACTTCCACACGGATAGGGAGGATAACTATTAACAGTTATTTAACCTTAATAATAATAATACTAAAAGTAATAATTTTTTTCTGGGTACATGATACCATACAGCATCCATATCAAACTTGCGCATTAAACTTTCATATCAAGGCGGGGGCCTCAAACTAGTGTCCTGCGGGCCACATTTGGCCCGCGGGCCGCATGTTTGAGACCCCTGCTTTAAGACATACCAGAACACATTCAGATGTTGAAAATATGATGTGCAACCTCAGCATTTGATACTAAATTCGTGTTAGCTATGGGAGCTAAAGTGCTAACATTACATTGTAACAGTGACATCATGCTAGGTCAGGCTGCTATAGAAAAACTACACGATTAAATGTATAGTTCACACGTGTGTAGCAGATTGACGGATAGTTTGCAGAGCTTCATTTTAAGATGCATAGCGAAGCCTTTTTAAAAACTTTTTAGGCGTATTTAAAATTTTCTGTCAATGTCGGAACTAAACTGTTCATTTTGGGCTTTTAGGCATAACAAAAAAAGCTTTATTTTACTCAAGATCCTGCGCGTCTCCACTGAAACATTAAATGTAGCGCCCGCCTTTTCTTTGAAACGGATCGGTGAGGAGTCCAAGTCCATTGGCTCTACCTTGTCTGGAACCGTCACAGCATGTTTTGGCCCCGAACGGACTCCTAGTGAATGGAATATCCGCTCAAGTGAGTTTCCTGTTGCTCGGCATCCCCAAGTCAATTTGGACTTGATGCCCAGGAAGACGTTCATCACTGTCAATGGCGGGTGGGGGGGGGTTATGTGCTGTGAGGACATGACCCTGCAGAATACCCTGCTTATTTGTTGGTTGTACTTTGTTCATTTTTAGACATTTTAGTCCTTTGTGCGCCTCCTAGCTTAGAATCCCTTCCACTAAGAACAACAACCAGGATGTGTATCGTGCTAGATGATGCTATGATGACTCACACGGCCGTTACGCCCTGAAAGGGAGTCCAGTGGGTCAGTTGTTACATTGTGTACAGTCCTCGGCCCTCGGGGTCCTGCTGATGACTCAATGACCCGTGTCCGAGCTGAGTGAATGTCATTTGGTAAAATAGGAACCCGGCCATCGAGGAGGAGGCGCAACGAGAATATTAAAAACACATTGTAATTTTGCAGATTAAGGGTTTGAGTTGGGGTAATAAAATGTAATAATAGTAATTACAGTTTGAATTGCAACCCTTTAATGATTATTAGAGACTTTGTTATGGAATTTGATTAACTTGTCAGGAAATGAGTATAGTCAACTATGGGTTGGTTAAAGACAGAATTCGTAAATAAAATAATAATAATAACAAATAACAGTATTTTCTGGACTATAAGTCGCTCCAGAGTCGCACAAGGCCAAAAATACATAATTAGGTAGAAAAAAACGTACATAAGTCGCACTGGAGTATAAGTCGCATTTTTTGCGAGTAATTTCTTTTTCAAACTACTTGACCAAAACAGACATTACGTCCTCTTGGAAGGCAAGTTATGCTAACACAATGCTTATTCGGCTACTAAAAAAAATAAACATGAACAGAAAAGGTCATTTATAAGTCGCTCTGGAGTATAAGTGGCAGGAACAGCCAACCTATGAAAAAAACTTGGACTTATAATCTGGAAAATACGATATATATATTACCGTATTTTCTGGACTATAAGTCGCACAAGACCAAAAATGCATAATTAGGCAGAAAAAAACATACATAAGTCGCACTGGAGTATAAGTCGCATTTTTCGCGAGTAATTTATTTTCCAAACTACTTGACCAAAACAGACATTACGTCCTCTTGGAAGGCAAGTTTTAACATTAACATGTAAGATATGCTAACACAATGCTTATTCGGCTACTAAAAAAAATAAACATGAACAGAAAAGGTCATTTATAAGTCGCTCTGGAGTATAAGTGGCAGGAACAGCCAACCTATGAAAAAAAATGTGACTTATAGTCTGAAAAATACGATATATATATTACCGTATTTTCTGCACTATAAGTCGCTCCGAAGTATAAGTCGCACAAGGCCAAAAATGCATAATTAGGCTGAAAAAAAAACATACAAAAGTCGCATTTTTTGCAGGTAATTTATTTTTCAAACTACGTCCTCTTGGAAGGCAAGTTCTAACATTAACATGTAATATATGCTAACACAATCGGCTACACAAAAAATAAACATGAACAGAAAAGGTCATTTATCAGTCGCTCTGGAGTATAAGTGGCAGGAACAGCCAACCTATGAAAAAAACTTTGACTTATAGTCCGGAAAATACAGTAAATGAAAAAAAGAAAACAATAAAATGGTTGCTAGGCACCTGATTCGTGTGTTTTGGTACCCAAAATGTGACCGTAATCAAATAATACACACGATAGCCACTTTATTAGCTTCGCAATCTAACGAGATTCAATTATGATTGACACTAGAAGAACGTAACGTTAATTCCGTCCATCATGGAAGCAGTTTTGCACCTTGAATATAAAAACTAAACACACTAACTCAGACTCCCTGATCACGTGAAAAAATGTGAGCCCACCCTCGCCCCGTGAAAAAGAGTCCAGCCTTAGTTTAGCTTGTTAACTGCAAGCCATAACCAAAGAACGCTACCTCTAAATTTGAACTTCCAGGGTGGGAGCGAACTTATGTGTGAAAATAAAAGCCGACGTCGGGAATAGCAGCAGTGCATAGCATACATTCCACGTCGTCATAAAGCCAAAGACAGCCGCTGACACATTTCTGGGTCAGCTGGTTACTATTTTTTTTTTTTTTTCCCCTTGTCTCTGAATACTGCATAACATCATTGGTTGTACTGGAGCCCCGCCAGTGTATTAACACGATATTCCAACATAAGTCAGCTAAAGCCAAGAAAAAATGCCTGAAAAGGAGTATATTTCCAGTATGCTTCTATTGTTAACATTTTGTTGCTTGTTTCTTCTTTCAGGTGGATGAAATCTACCACGATGAGTCTTTGGGAGCCAACATCAACATCGTCCTCGTTCGCATGATTATGGTCGGGTATCGACAGGTAAGGTCTATCTACATTTCTATTGTTTTTATTGTGGAAAGTAAGTGGAGTTACATGCTTTTCAATGACAGTAATGATATAATAATATGGGGGGGGGGGGGGGGGTACTTTCAAAGACTAAACACAAATCATGGAAGCATCCGTAAAAAGTCCTAAAAAAGGATGTAAGGACCACTTTGATATTTTGGAAAGGGTAATACGTTATACAGTACATACTGTATTATTACTATATACTGTATTATTGTAAAACTGCAGATTTGTTTTTGAATATTTTTTTTTCAGAATTTTGTTTCACTTTATTCCCATATTTAAACTTTAATACCCAATCCCAATTTTCCAAAAATGATAACTATGTTTTGTTTGTTTCTCATTGTACCACTTAAAAAAAATTTTTTTTAATATTTTGACTTTATGCAACAAATTTTTTTCCTTATAATATTACTAATTTATGTCGTAAAATTCCAACTTTTTCCTATAATATTTCAACTTTATTCTCATAGAATTACAGCTGTTTTTTTGTGCTGTGTTTTATTATTATTTATACTTTTTCGGGTATTTCATCCTGTAAATTTTCTTTACTGCCCTGTGATTGGCTGGCGACAAGTCCGGGGTGTACCCCGCCTCTCGCCCGAAGACAGCTGGGATAGGCTCCAGCACCCCCGCCGCGACCCTCATGAGGAAAAAGCGGTAGAAAATGAATGAATGAATAAATACGTTTTGTTTGTTTCTCATTGTACCACTTAAAAAAAATTTTTTTTTAAATATTTTGACTTTATGCAACAATTTTTTTTCCTTATAATATTACAAAATTTTGTCATAAAATTCCAACTTTTTCCTATAATATTTCAACCTTATTCTCATAGAATTACTGCTGTTTTTTGTGCTGTGTTTTATTATTATCAGCACTTTTATTCGTCCTGTAGATAGCGCCATCAAAACACTTTCCATTGAAGTCGCCATAAAAAAAATGACGAACACCCCCCCACCCCCACCCCACACGCTGTCAGCTGGTCTTTACATGCCCCCGAAACGCCGCCTCCACGCTTCCTGCAGCTGGTTGTCAAAGCAGAGCCGTGTTGTTTACCTAGCGCTTATCTGATGGGATCAAACTTGTTGACTCTGTCGGCCGCCCTGCTGCTAAGTCTTTTTTTTTGCAGGTGTGACGTACTACTTTTTGTTGTCGAGACCACCTCCAGGTATTTACACAGTAGCAATTATTCTCTGAGGTGGACTAAAAGGAATTGGTTGGAGCAGCAGGAGGTTTTGTATTCATCGCAGTTTGACGTAATTTTGCGGAAAAATGTACTTGTTTAGCTGCGTTAGCCTAGCCGGTATCGCTTATACTGTGTTTTCATTGTATCATGTTGTGTTACCACAGAAACAGCATAGTGTGTTTCTGAAACTGTTTTTGTTTGTTTATGTATTTTTAATTATCGGTCTTGATTTATGATTATGCTGCACAGTGGTTGATCTGGAAGACCTGGGTTCAAATCCTCGCTTGGGCATGTTCTGAATACATAATGAGCTTTTTCTTTAAACACAAATACGGATAATTACGAAATGTACTCGTTACATACTCGTAATCGTAACGGATCGGATACTCGTTCCTAATATTTACATTTTTAAATGAAAAACAGATTAATGGAATACCAAAATAGTTGTCGATTAATGAGATAATTTATTAATCATGATTAATTGTAGCAGCACTAATGCAGATTTAGCCAGTCCACAAGTTAAGATTTTAAGTTTCCGTTTCTGCTTTTTCAGTCCATCAGTCTAATCGAGCGTGGCAACCCGTCCCGCAGCCTGGAACAAGTGTGCCGGTGGGCCAACACGCAGCAGCGTGGCGACCCCGACCACGCCGAGTACCACGACCACGCCATCTTCCTCACAAGGCAAGATTTTGGTCCCGCAGGTATGCAAGGTACTGTATTCTCTCTCGATCGAGGCCTGTGCAGACTGAGTGCTCTATTCTGCTTCCATTCTCAAAGGGGTTCAAGTCTTTGCCCAGGTAAGGTCCACCATGGGAGCAGGAGGCCGCTAGTGTAAAAAAAAAACAAAAAAAACGAAAAAAAAAACTCCAAAAACATTTAGCGTGTGGCTCTCCGGAACCTTGCCCACTGGACATTGACGTCCCCCCTTGGACATGAAAAATGCATTTTCGAAGGGGCGTTTTTGGCATGTAGAGAAAAATCAGACATTTTTCATGCACCCCAGTGATTACATGATAAATGCGATGCTAATGCTACATGTATGTCAGTAGAAGGAGTTCATACATGTTCAGGGAGAACAAAACTGATGAAGGCAATTTATTTTTGCCCTATGGCAGAATTACAAGAAGCAAAGTTAGACATTTGCAAAGTCAACGAGACAGCTGGTCCGCTAGTATGTTAGCTAGCTATTGAAAAAGACAAAGACTCAGGATAAAAGTGTGGATTGATTTCATTAATAAATAATAAATGCATAAATTAGCTGTTAAATAGCTACTTAGTTAGTGAAATTATACAAAAATAACTAAAAACTACTTTATTAGCACACTTTTAGTGAAGATACTATTGGTAGTTAGCAATATGGTAGCATAGAATATTATATATAGGATGTTCCAAGAGGGCAAATCGGATAAATGTGTGGATTTGGGAATTAACAGAATTACACAAACGTAATATCAATTATTACGTTAGCTAGGCATTATTACGTTAGCAAGTTGCTTAGCAGATGTATCAAAAGGACAAAAGGTAAAAAAAAAAACACGACATTTGCAAAGTCAACGAGACAGCTGGTCTGCTAGTATGTTAGCTAGCTATTGAAAAAGACAAAAACTCAGGATAAAAGTGTGGATTGATTTCATTAATAAACAATAAATGCATAAATTACCTGTTAAATAGCTATTTAGTTAGTGAAATTATACAAAAATAACTAAAAACTACTTTATTAGAACACTTTTAGTGAAGATACTATTAGTAGTTAGCAAGATAGTCAGTTAGCAATATGGTAGCATAGAATATGATATATTGGATGTTCCAAGTGAGCAAATTGGATAAATGTGTGGATTTGGGAATTAACAGAATTAAACAAACGTAATATTAATTATTACGTTAGCTAGGCAGGTAGCTTGTTAGCTTGTACTCTAACCAGACAGGTATTAGCCAGCCATTTAGCTAGTTAGTTCATGGAACAAAACTTCAAAAAACAACATTCACAAAGTCATCGGGACAGTTAGCTGGTCAGCTAGTATGTTAGCAAGCTATGGAAAAAGATCTGGATAAAAATGCGGATTGATTAATAAATAATAAAAGCAAAAATTAGAATTCACGCTAGTTAGTTAGCTAGCTAGCAAGTTGCTTAGCAGATGTATCAAAAGGACAAAAGGTAAAAAAAAAACATGACATTTGCAAAGTCAACGAGACAGCTGGTCTGCTAGTATGTTAGCTAGCTTTTGAAAAAGACAAAAACTCAGGATAAAAGTGTGGATTGATTTCATTAATAAATAATAAATGCATAAATTAGCTGTTAAATAGCTACTTAGTTAGTGAAATTATACAAAAATAACTAAAAACTACTTTACTAGAACACTTTTAGTGAAGATACTATTGGTAGTTAGCAAGATAGTCAGTTAGCAATATGGTAGCATAGAATATGATATATAGGATGTTCCAAGAGAGCAAATCGGATAAATGTGTGGATTTGGGAATTAACAGAATTACACAAACGTAATATCAATTATTACGTTAGCTAGGCAGGTAGCTTGTTAGCTTGTACTCTAGCCAGACAGGTATTAGCCCGCCATATAAGCTAGTTAGTTCATGGAACAAAACTTCAAAACACAATAAAACAAAAAACAACATTCACAAAGTCATCGCGACAGGTCAGCTAGTATGTTAGCAAGCTATGGAAAAAGATCTGGATAAAAATGCGGATTGATTAATAAATAATAAAAGCAAAAATTAGAATTCACGGTAGTTAGTTAGCTAGCTAGCAAGTTGCTTAGCAGATGTATCAAAACTACAAAAGGTGGTTGCAGAGGAAACACGTTGTATTGTTGTTAGCTAGTTGGCTAGCTACAGTAGTTAGTCTGCAGAGAGACAGGAACTACATCGCCAAGTGGGTGAGTTAGTTAGCTCGTTACCACATTAGCTTGTCATTACATATAAATAAACAGTACTGTAGTTACTGTATCCAGCTAGCGAGTTAGCAACATGTTCCCGGCCGGCGAACACAACCCTCTCTGTGCTCAAGTTCAACGCTGGGCCGTGACCTCTGCGTCTCTTTTCAAGCACTCGTGTCATGTTTAGTCAACTTACTCGCCGGGCTCGTCGCACCTCCGTGTATTGCCGTGGCGACGCTTGTGTTGTGCTCACAACACGGCACGTTCGTCCAGTGGCTCCGCAACACTATTTTGGGGAAAAAAGGTTCCCGTCCTGCCTAAGTAGACATTGCACAAACTTGTCAAAGTTTGACGATGTTTGCAGTATTACACAAAAACTACTTAAGCGGTTCCCACGGAACGCTCTAGAAGCGTGGCGTTAAGCCAAGAAAAATGTAATGTTGCTGTGGCTTTACTTTGACTATGTACTAAGTATATGTGGCGGTATTTTGGCTAAGTTAGCAAGCTAGTTAGCTTGGAGTACTGTATTTATTTTTTACTTATGGCACAATTAGCAGAAATATTCCTAAAATACACATCAACTAGCCATTTTGTTACTGTGTTAATGACTAGTATTTTGGCAGTGAGTTAAAAAGAACCAGATAAATATATGAATTGAACAATTCATGCTAGTTAGCTTGGAGTACTGTATTTATTTTTACTTATGGCACAATTAGCAGAAATATTCCTAAAATACACATCAACTAGACATTTTGTTACTGTGTCAATGACTAGTATTTTGGCAGTTAGTTAAAAAGAACCAGATAAATATATGAATTGAACAATTCATGCTAGTTAGCTTGGAGTACTGTATTTATTTTTACTTATGGCACAATTAGCAGAAATATTCCTAAAATACACATCAACTAGCCATTTTGTTAGTGTGTTTATGACAAGTATTTTGGCAGTTAGTTAAAAAGAACCAGATAAATATATGAATTGAACAATTCATGCTAGTTAGCTTGGAGTACTGTATTTATTTTTACTTATGGCACAATTAGCAGAAATATTCCTAAATTACACAGCAACTGGCCATTTTGTTAGTGTGTTAATGACTAGTATTTTGGCAGTTAGTTAAAAAGAACCAGATAAATATATGAATTGAACAATTCATGCTAGTTAGCTTGGAGTACTGTATTTATGTCTACTTATGGCACAATTAGCAGAAATATTCCTAAAATACACATCAACTAGCCATTTTGTTACTGTGTTAATGACTAGTATTTTGGCAGTGAGTTAAAAAGAACCAGATAAATATATGAATTGAACAATTCATGCTAGTTAGCTTGGAGTACTGTATTTATTTTTACTTATAGCACAATTAGCAGAAATATCCCTAAATTACACAGCAACTGGCCATTTTGTTACTGTGTTCATGACTAGTATTTTGGCAGTTTGTTAAAAAGAACCAGATAAATATATGAAATGAACAATTCATGCTAGTTAGCTTGGAGTACTGTATTTATTTTTACTTATGGCACAATTAGCAGAAATATTCCTAAAATACACATCAACTAGCCATTTTGTTACTGTGTTAATGACTAGTATTTTGGCAGTTAGTTAAAAAAAAAACATGTAAATATATGAATTGAACAATTCACGCTAATTTGGCATTATGTTAGCAGTTCGCTAGTTCTCTAGTGTTTCGGCCAGCTAGCTAGATATTCACTTGAATTCTTCAGTTGTTATTTACATAAAAAGATGCATATAAAGGTATAAATTATTACTAAAATGATATTATGAACTCCTACGCAGACTAACGCACTAATTTGGCAGTTAATTAGCTCGCTAACGTGGTAGTTGGCTAGTGACTGAGCCAGGCAGCTCGCTTGTCAGTTCCTATCTTAGCTCGTACGTCACGGATAAAATAATACTTGTGTTGTTATTGCGCTTTGTTGCTAGTTAGTTAGCTAGCTAGTGTGCTATTTGCTTAATTCATGTGCAGAATTTGACTTTATTAAATTTCAGAAGTGATTTTCGCAAAAGGAAGCTATTAAATTCTAAAGCTGCGCCTTTTTAAAACATTTTGTGTAATCACTAAGCGAGGCTTGTTGCCGGAGCGCACCTCTTCAAACCGTGTGTGCACCACTGTGGAAGCCTGCATCGAGTCTTTGCTTATATCAGGGCTAATTTTGTGATAGTATACAAAAACACCGCATGGACACACTCATTTGTTAACACTCCCCTTTCCCTGTGAAATATATAAACCAGGGATGTTCTATATGCGGCCCGTGGGCTATAGCTACACACGATAACCAGCATCGGGGTTTGTTAGATGCTTAGTATTCCTGCCATACAATGGGCTGCAAGTGTCAGTATACATGTATTTGTACTCTGCAAAGTGTTTTGATGTTCTCTAAAGGATACAACGTGTTCAAGTGCTGCTGTTTCTCCCGCTGTTGCATCATTTTGCTTCTATCTTGTGCAAAAGTAAATATGTATTTACCGCCTGGTGGAGATAAAAAAAAACCTACACTGCATTTATTCCACACGCAAGCAGAACTAAATCCATTTTCATCAAACATGTCGCTTCTCCATGGCTTTTTATGTCTGCTGTGTCTGCCATCTTGTTGCTGCTTTTTAGCTGCATGCCAAAAAGGCTTCTTCTGGTGGTCAGAAGAAGGCATGAAGAAGCTTACTTCTGACAGAGCACACTCAAAGCCCAGAATCGCTGCACACCTCTTGATCGAGTTCTATGTCATGAATGTCTATGCGCTTTGCTTTGCCACGTGTTGTTGTTGTTGTTTTGTTAGCGTAACCATGGTAATAATGTTGCATAGCCAAAAGGTGTCCGGGCTGATAAGCTTGCTGTGTTGCCAGCATGAGCGCTGCTTTCAAGGTCTTTTTATTTGGATTACACCAAATTTGGTGACACACTAAAAAATCGAATAATACACATAATTTTAAAACTGTATGTATGCTTTTTTTAAAATTAAAATACACACAAAACAATACATTAATGCAGGTAATTCAATTGTTTTGTTTTACAAATTAACGCATGTATTAACAAAAATTAATACTATTAAGTAAAAAATAAAAATATATTTAAATGTAAAATATACAAAAAACACAAAGAAAATCTATCACAATTAAAATATAGACGTGTAAATTGAAATACATTTAGAGAAAAAAATACTACCTAGTTTTAACACTAAAAGGCCCATTTCAATGACATTATCATGTACCCAGAAAAAATTATGTTTCATTAATGTTCATGTTAAAGGTTAAATAACTGTTAATAGTTATCCTCCCTATCCGTGTGGAAGTGGTAAGTTTTTGGCTATTTAAGTTGAAAGGAAATAACTTGAAGGCTACCGTTTAGGTCGCTAGCTCTCTAGTTTGCGAGTTAGCATGTGTCTCAAGACCCTGCAGTTGCGCAATATGTTGTAAATAAAAAGAGTATAAATGTGACTATAGTCGTGTTTTGTCATGTCTACAGGGCTCTAATAATGCTTTGTTCATTTTAATCTGAAAAAAATAATTTGTTTACCCACCAACTATATGTGGTTTCTTAAGTTTTTATTATTTGCTGTTTTATTATTATTATTATTATATTCATTTATGACTGATTGATTTTATTTATTCTTGATTTGTTTATTTATTTTTCATCTTATTTTGTGTAGAAAAATAAAAAGTAAGATATTTGAGAACAGTGGAATGTTTTATCAGAGCTTTTCTTGTAGAAAATCAAAACCAAAGCAAAGTTTTTTTAATTTTTTTTGTTTTTAATAAATGCATTTTTTTTTTTTTTTTGGAAAACCTGATGCGGCCAGTCTCACCCAGACACGAGCTCCAGCGGCCCCCAAGTAAATTAAGTTTGAGACCCCTGCATTAAACCAAAACAAGCAAAGAGAAACCAATAGGCAGCTCACTTGGAGCAGGAAAGTGGTGTCACCAAGTGTAAAGCAATCATGCTGCAAATAATCTTCCATACATTATTAAAAATAAATCTGTCCTATAAGTAATAAAACATCAAACATACATATCAATGTATACTACTATATTTGAAATGTCAATTTAATCCAAATAATGCAACCAGAAGAACTAGATTAATATATGAATGAGTACTACTGAAAAATCACAATTAGTATAATAACGAAGGTTACATTGATGATTATTAGGGCTTGGTGCTCTTTTCCGTTGCCTAGGTTATGCTCCGGTGACTGGAATGTGCCATCCGCTGAGGAGCTGCACTCTGAACCACGAGGACGGCTTCTCCTCCGCCTTTGTGGTCGCTCACGAGACGGGCCACGTGTAAGTCATTAAATGGAAGTGTATTTGATTTTATTAGCGCTGAGATGATGTTGTTTTTGTTGTTTATTGCCGCTAGCGTACGTGTTACATCCCTGTGGTTCCACAGACGATAACTAAACACTACAACATTTTGTATTTTTATACATTGAGGGCAATTAGGATATTCCGCCTAGCAACAAGCACCATAATACATGTATAAATTAAGACCTTGCTGCCACATTTTCGGATCCCAGGTTAGGAATGGAGCACGACGGTCAGGGGAACCGCTGCGCCGATGAGACCAGCATGGGCAGCATTATGGCGCCGCTGGTCCAGGCGGCCTTCCATCGCTACCACTGGTCCCGCTGCAGCAAGCAGGAGCTGAGTCGCTACATTCAGTATGTTTTCCCATCATTCCCTGCAGCTTTTCCCTACTGTTTCTTCTCCCTCATCACCATCTCCCCCCCCTCTCCCCCTCAGCTCTTATGACTGCCTTCTGGATGATCCCTTCGAGCACAAGTGGCCCAAGCTTCCAGAGCTCCCCGGCATCAATTACTCCATGGACGAACAGTGCCGCTTTGACTTTGGCGTCGGTTATAAAATGTGCACGGCCGTAAGTGCATGCGTTTGCCGCCATTTGCATCTGACACTTTCTAACCTTTTCCGCGTTTGTGCACCCAGTTTCGTACGTACGACCCCTGCAAGCAGCTGTGGTGCAGCCATCCCGATAACCAGTACTTCTGCAAAACCAAAAAAGGGCCACCGGTGGATGGTACGGAATGCGCTCCGGGGAAGGTAAGAGTCATAAATGTAACATTTTTTGCGCTCATTGGTCTCCTATTATACAAAAGTGACTTTTTAATGGTGTTCTATCATGAATACGTGTCCTTCGCTTACTTTTTTGCTTCATATGAGACCCCACTCACTCTGACTATCGTAGAGCTTCACTATTTACAGGACTTGCATACGCTTACGACTAAAGGGCACACCCAGAAAACAGCCCAAAAATTACTTCTTTTGATACGCTTAACCAGAGGTGTCCAAAGTGCGACCTGGGCGCCATTTGTCGCCCACAGGGGCACACTATGAAAATATTATTATAAATAAACAAAACAGAAAACAGCAAAAATTGGAAAATCAGCTGTAATTTTACAAGAATTAAGAAAAAAATGTTACAACGTTACATCTCACGAGAAAAATTTTTATAATTTTACGAGAATAACATTACAATATTGTATTGTTATTAAAAAAAACTAAACGGAAAACAGCAAAAATTGGAAAATCAGCTGTAATTTTACAAGAATTAAGAAAAAAATGTTACATCTCACAAGAAAAAAATTTATAATTTTATAAATTTATAATTTATAATAACATCGCAATATTATGAGATAAAAGAACAGCATTTGGGCAGCAGAAATTGGAATTTTTGGAAAATTTAGTTGCTGAAAAACTTATAATGCTACAAGAATGACGTATAAATATCATGGTAATAAAGTCAGTTACAAAAAATGTCAAAATTGGTGGCATAGAGGTGAAATATTAAAGACAAATTTGTTATTTTTGTAAGTCATAATATGATGAGAAACAAACAAAACACAGTAAAATTGCAATTTTTGGAAAATTAAGTTAGGGGATAATATCGGAATAAAGTCAAAATATTGCAAAAACAAAAGTTATGAAGATCATTTTAAGAAGAAAGTTTGGAGAATTAAAAAAAATGCAAAAATGGGACAAAAAACAAATAATAATAATAATTTCCTACAAATAATATTGATCTGGACATAAAACATTAACAAGTACTAATTTTAAAAAATGTAAAAAAGAAAAAGCCGACCTATTATGCTCATTTTTCGACCCTTTGTATTGAGTTGTGGATTCCGATAGAGCAGCTACACACAATAACCCGCACAGAAAATTTTTTAGATTTTCCAGAATCTATTACTTTGATTTGTACTTCGCTGTGATTGGTCACACGGCCCAAACTTTTTGGGGGGGGTCACTTCCAAATGCGCAAACCACATATCTGAAAGTTTGTCATTGTTTAACACATTAAACTGCAGCATCAAGGCAGGATTTCCGAATAAAAAAATCAAACACATATTCTGGCAACTCTGATACTTCTTTAAAAATATATTATATGAGACCTTTAAAAGTGGAATTTAAAAATGTCATTGGTGGTCTCTTGGTCTTTAACGCTGTCATTCTCGTCAGTGGTGTTTCAAAGGTCATTGCATCTGGAGGTCCAGCCAGGAGCCTCAAGGCCACGACGGGAACTGGGGCTCCTGGTCCAAGTTTGGCGCTTGTTCGCGGACGTGCGGAGGAGGAGTTCGCTCCCGTAGCCGACAATGCAACGACCCCCCGTGAGTGACGCTGAGGGTTTATTCTATGTTTAGCTTTCTGGGTTGGTGTGGATGAGCCAGGGCTGCTTTGAATGCAACACGGTGTTTAAAAAAAGAGTTGGAAAGTACAAAAGGCGGCCTTATTGTAACTTCCTTGTGAGGCATTCAAGGGTCAAATTCCCCCAATTTTAAGAAAGCACCCTATTGATTTTGCTCTTTTTAACCTTGGATGTCAATATTATTGGGTTTGAAGGGCACGGAAATCAAGTTTCTTGCTACAAATGTGTTCCAAATCAAATTACTTCCCAATTTCAGAGCAAGCACCCTATTTATTTTGAACATTTTCAACCCTCGATGGTGGTATTTGAGGTCAAAAGGCAAAAAAAATAGATTTATTTTGAAAATTTAAACAAATATTTTACCACCTTGGATATTCTTGTTGGATATTTCAACCAATTGAAATAAATATCAGAGCAAGCACCCTATTCATTTTGAACAAATTCAACCCTTAGTGGTGGTATTTGAGGTCAAAGGGCAAAAAAATAGATTTATTGTAAAAATTCAAACCAATTATTTTACCACCTTGGATGTTCTTGTTGGATATTTCAACCAATTGAAATAAATATCAGAGCAAGCACCCTATTCATTTTGAACATCTTAAACCCTCGATGGTGGTATTTGAGGTCAAAAGGCAAAAAAAAATAGATTTATTTTGAACATTGAAACCAATTATTTTACCACCTTGGATGTTCTTGTTGGATATTTCAACCAATTGAAATAAATATCAGAGCAAGCACCCTATTCATTTTGAACATCTTAAACCCTCAATGGTGGTATTTGAGGTCAAAGGGCAAAAAAAATAGATTTATTGTAAAAATTTAAACCAATTATTTTACCACCTTGGATGTTCTTGTTGGATATTTCAACCAATTGAAATAAATATCAGAGCAAGCACCCTATTCATTTTGAACATCTTAAACCCTCGATGGTGGTATTTGAGGTCAAAGGGCAAAAAAAATAGATTTATTTTGAAAATTTAAACCAAATATTTTACCACCTTGGATGTTCTTGTTGGATATTTCAACCAATTGAAATAAATATCGGAGCAAGCACCCTATTCATTTTGAACAAATTCAACCCTCAATGGAGGTATTTGAGGTAAAAGGACAAAAAAAATAGATTTATTGTAAAAATTCAAACCAATTATTTTACCACCTTGGATGTTCTTTTTCGATATTTCAACCAATTGAAATAAGTATCAGAGCAAGCACCCTATTGATTTTTCACGTTAGTATAAAACTTCCACTGTCTGTCGCCAGGCCGGCCTACGACGGCCGCGAGTGTCCCGGCTCGGCGTTCGATTACCAGATGTGCAACACGGAGGAGTGCGCCGGCCCCTACGAGGACTTCCGTGCTCAGCAGTGCCTCCAGAGGAGCAACAAGTACCACAACAACATGAAGCACAACTGGTTGCCGTACGAGCACCCGGACGGTAAGTAACCACGCTTCAGCTCTGGCGAGTTGGGACGTTGATGTGCTATTTTTGTCGTGTTTGCAGAGAGTCGCAAGTGTGAGCTGAGCTGCATGTCCAAGGAAACCGGGGAGGTTGTCTTCATGAACCAGGTGATGCATGATGGGACCCGTTGCAGCTACAATGACCACTTCAGTGTCTGCGCCCGAGGCGAGTGCCTGGTAGGTACTCTGTGTGTACTCTGTTTACGGTTGTTAGCAATGGCGGCCAGGAAATCTTTCTACGAGGCAAGCTCAGGCAGAAGTGGTTGGAGTTAGTGATTCCCAGCAAGGGAAAAATATTTTCATCTGTCAGCGGCATTTCACACAGGACTATTCTTGTGAACATGAACATGAAATATTAATTTATTATCAACTCTTACACCCACAAAATTAGAAAAAAGGGTTCGGCAGTAGTCCGGAAGTACCCGGGAGTGTGACCAATCACAATCATGGACTGGAAAAGGTGCAGATTCTGGAGGATCCAGAAAGTTGTATGTGTGGGTTATTGTGTGGAGCTACTCTATAGGAGTCCACAACTGAACACAAACCATACCAGCTGGTACGTACCAAAAATATTATTATGAAAAAAAAAACAACCGGAGCAATAATGTTACAAAAATAAAGTAAAAATATGAAAAGAAAAAAGTGGTAATCCAACGAGAAAGTCATAATTTTACTATAACAATGTTGTAATATGTAATATAATAATGTTGTGTTTTTTAAGTCATAATATTATGAGGAAAAAAAACAAAATAAAATTGCACAAAATTTGTTTGGGAAAATATTAAATAAAATAATAAAAATAATAATAAAATAATAAAATTGAAATAGTTGGAAAATAATAAAAAAATCACGAGAAATTGAAGAAATAGCTATAATTTTAATTATTTTAATATTTTAATATTTTTAATAACAAGTATGAAGTGTCCATTACCTGAGTGGAATCTTTCCATTAACCACTTCCCCCTTCTTTTGAGTATCCCAAATACAAAAACACAAACAACCAATAAAGCCTAATTTTCAGGTTTTCACAGTTAGCAGTATGGTTATGATTTGATGGTTTGCTGCATTAACGAGGTAATATCAGTCATATCTATATCCAAACACAAACACACCAGGGTGTTTAATATATTTTGTCTTTGCATGTTAACAACCTTGACTGTGAGGCGAACACCCACTGGCTTTATTTTGACTTCATCCCTGCATCCTTTTTTTTTTTTCCCATGGTATCAGCGGCCCAACTTTGTCTAGACTGTAATCTGGATCTTTCTCCCCCCACCCCCAAACCCCCGTCCCTCATTTCTCCACCTGGCAGCACGTCGGCTGTGACAAGGAGGTCGGCTCGTACAAAGAGCAGGACAAGTGTGGTGTATGCGAGGGAGACAACTCGCATTGTCGCACTGTCAAGCTGACGCTCACCAAGACGCCTAAAAAGAACGGTAAGAAAAAGAATGTCGGACGTTATTGTGAAATAAAAACAATTAAAAAAAATAAAGAAAAAGTATAATAATTAGGGCTGGCAGAAGACTCTCTCGACAAACCGTATTTGTACAACATACATGGAGTCTCCAATGCCACTTGCTTGACATACTGTAGCACCGCAGGTAT
The DNA here is from genome assembly GCF_030265055.1 of Doryrhamphus excisus. Taxonomy (NCBI): domain Eukaryota; kingdom Metazoa; phylum Chordata; class Actinopteri; order Syngnathiformes; family Syngnathidae; genus Doryrhamphus; species Doryrhamphus excisus. The sequence goes on along the minus strand of NC_080487.1, from coordinate 13,267,556 downwards.
TTTTTTATTGCCATTTATACAGTGCTACATTAGCATACAAGTGTTCCAACTAATTAGTGTTTTTTTTTAGTACCAACCATCTCTAGGCTGATTTTTTTGCTCTGAATTGCAAGCAAAAATTTAGTCTGCGAGTTGCTTGTTACCGACAGGCATAGCCAAGGACATTTGGAGGTCATGTGCTACCTTAGTATTTGAGGACAAAGACGGGAATGAGATTGCAGTAAACTCTCACGAGTGAATTTACACCAATAATTATCGTCCCGATATGAGCCTAAAAATTTGATATCGGTTAACATTACATTCGTGGTGATTGCAGTAAAAATAAATAAATAATAATTAAGAAAAACTGCTGTACAACAATTTTACTCAATAAAAATACAGTATATCGGATGTTACACGCATCAGTTGATATCGGAATCGGAAATTGAGAGTTATATCGGCATATCGGTTATTGGCAAAAAAGCCAATATCGGACATCCCTACTTTACTATCGATAAAAATGTGATTAATTATGAGTTAACTGTGGACAACATGCAATTAATTGCATTGCAGATAAATAGTATCATGGAAATGTAATATACACAAATGGCGCAAGAGACAATAAAAAACAATAAACAACAAATAAACATAAAAAAACAATAAAAAATGACACAAATAATAAAAATAAACAAAAAAATAAGCAAGAGACATTTCAATCAAGTGGCTAAAATCACCGCCTATACTGAAAGGCTCTCCACTTTCCTCTTCGTCTTCTTAGGAATGCTGAAAATGTGTCGTTCAAATGTTCCCTGGGAAGGAAAAAAATCATTAATTGCGAAAAACTGCTTTACAATAATTTTACTCAATTAAAATACAATATATCGGATGTTACACGCATCGGTTGATATCGGAATCGGAAATTGAGAGTTATATCGGCATATCGGTTATTGGCAAAAAAGCCAATATCGGACATCCCTACTTTACTATGGATAAAAATGTGATCAATTATGAGTTAACTGTGGACAACATGCAATTAATTGCATTGCAGATAAATAGTATCATGGAAATGTAATATACACAAATGGCGCAAGAGACAATAAAAGAAAATAAACAACAAATAAACATAAAAAAAACAATAAAAAAATGACACAAATAATAATAATAAACAAAAAATAAGAAAAGAAAAAATCACCACCAATACTGAAAGGCTCTCCACTTTCCTCAAAAAAATTCTCGATAAAAATGTGATTAATTATGAGTTAACTGTGGACAACATGCAATTAATTGCATTGCAGATAAATAGTATCATGGAAATGTAATATACACAAATGGCGCAAGAGACGATAAAAGAAAATAAACAACAAATAAACATAAAAAAACTATAAAAATGACATTGTTAATAATAAAAATAATTATATTTAAAAAATTATAGTAAAATAAAAACTGTAACAAAAGACAATTCAATCAAGTGGCTAAAATCACCACCTCTACTGAAAGGCTCTCCACTTTCCTCTTCGTCTTCTTAGGAATGCTGAAAATGTTCGACATCCCCGTCGGAGCCCGTCACATTGTCATCGAAGAGAACGACACCTCCCCCCATCTAATTGGTGAGTGTCTCGGAGCGGCCTCATCCAAAGGTCACAATAAAGTCGTGATGCGTGACCGCCGAATGAATGGAGCTCTCCAGTCACAGATAACGTGGTCACACCTGATGATTGGCCTGATTCTTTGAGAGATGTCACTTTAGCGCCATTAGTGGGCTGCCGGTAGAAAGGAACAGGTAATGGTTCGAACATGATTGAAAAAGTTTCATAAAGGAACATTACACCAGAAATAAGCGTCATTTGTTGACGTCAGAACCTTTCAACTCGACCAAACCTTGAATTTTCATTAGCTTTAAGTGACTAAAAAAGCACCCTTGCCGTGTCCTGAAACCATGGAAACGCAGTGATTTCGCCAAAGGCTGATTTGATTGACACTTCCCTGCTGTGTGCGGTGTCTCGTAAGAGACACGGTTTGAGCCATGATTCTGAAAACTAAATCGATTTTCAATTTGTATTCCCGACAGCCGTGAAGAATCAAGTCACGGGCAACTTCATCCTCAACGGTAAAAGTGAGGACACCGAATCAAAGACTTTCATCGAGAACGGTTTACAATGGAACTACACCATCGAGGGCGGCGGGAAGGAGACCCTGCGGACGTCGGGTCCTCTGCATGAAGGCATCCTAGTGCTGGTGAGCCCGCAGACATCAATTAATTCAATCAATCCAAGACGGTTTTCCAAAGACGGTTTTCCAAAATCCTCTCAGTACCAACCATTTTTAACGATTTGGACTAATTTTTCAAGACATGCAGAATTATGTGTTCTGGGGGTGGGGGTTGATTGGCGGGGGGATCAGACCACCCAGCACAGCACAGGCCATAGACTCCAAAACATACTCCAGGGCCTACCCAGCCCGCCCAAACCCCCAGCGACGGTCCCCTAAGAACCCCAACACCAGGGGTCCCTGCCCAAAATAGCACCCGCTACGTCACCCCCCAGACCGCCAAGAGCCACATATCAACAAAATCCTTTTTCATGTAACTCATTCCCGTCAGAAAACCCAATTGCTTCTTTTTAAGCAAGATGGGAACAAATTAATTCCAGATTAATTCTGTCAGAGTGGTATTTATATACGCCTTCAGGGCTGCTATATAATATTTTGATCCATGGGGATCATAGGGAACCCATCCGGTCCTGGTACTTTCTTATTTGGCATCTGCTGTAGAGCATCATGAAGATCCGTTAATGAAATGTGTCAATCTAAATTTGTCACCTGTTCTTCATTTAATCTGAGTTATTCTATTAATTCTGAGAAATGTTTCAATGTCTGTGAGAAATGGGTTAATCTCAGGTGTATATAAATATTTATAAAACTCACTGCTCGAACTCTTTGCAGTTGGAACCAGTCATTTCATTCACTGCCAAAGACATAGTTATGAGTTAAAACTGCACCAAACATGATCTCCTCTATTGTGTAGTTGCATCATCACCTGCTTCCCGCGCCAAAAAATATAAAAATACCTCTTTGGGAATGGACGTTCGGGTTGATAAAAATGTATAAATATGTCTTTGGCAGCGAATGAGTCAATGGTCCGACAATTCATTTTTTTTTCTCAATTGTTAGGTCAATCCGCGGGAAGAGGAAGCAAAGATCAGCTTGACGTATAAATACATCATACACGAGGACCTCCTGCCTCTCATCACCAACAACAACGTCCTCCTAGCCGAATTGGACACTTATGAGTGGGCTCTGAAGAGCTGGTCGCAGTGCTCCAAACCTTGCGGCGGAGGTCAGTGGTCCACTCCAGACGAGACTCTCGCGTTGAACATGGATGAAAAATATATGCATTGAGGCAATCTATATGTTAATTATTTTCATTGTTTGCAATCTAAATGTTAATTGAATTCTAGTTTGGGCCTCTGGAGGCACGCTCGGAGGGGTTTGGTGTGGGAGACAAAACACCTTTGGCAGGAACCAGATCAGTGATTAGAGCAAAACTAGGTCAACATCTTGTGGAAAGTCTTCGCAGAACAGTCAAAAGCCAAAGAAGGCCGTCAAACGCATTTAGGCCGGAGATTAGAGCAGAACCAGGTCCTTAGAATCTTAGGTCAACATCTTGTAGAAAGTCTTTGCAGAACAGTCAAAAGCCATAGAAGACCATCAAACGCATTTAAGCCGGGCTAGAGTAGAGTATTAGAGCAGAACCAGGTCCTTAGAATCTTAGGTCAACATCTTGTAGAAAGTCTTCGCAGAACAGTCAAGAGCCAAAGAAGGCCATGAAACACATTTAGGCCAGAGATTAGAGCAGAACCAGGTCCATAGAATCTTAGGTCAACATCTTGTAGAAAGTCTTCGCAGAACAGTCAAAAGCCAAAGAAGGCCATCAAACCCATTTAGGCTGGAGATTAGAGCAGAACCAGGTCCTTAGAATCTTAGGTCAACATCTTGTAGAAAGTCTTCCCAGAACAGTCAAAAGCCAAAGAAGTCCATCAAACGCATTTCGGACGGGCTAGAGTAGAGTATTAGAGCAGAACCAGGTCCTTAGAATCTTAGGTCAACATCTTGTAGAAATTCTTCCCAGAACAGTCAAAAGCCAAAGAAGGCCATCAAACGCATTTAGACCAGAGATTAGAGCAGAACCAGGTCCTTAGAATCTTAGGTCAACATCTTGTAGAAAGTCTTTGCAGAACAGTCAAAAGCCATAGAAGGCCATCAAACGCATTTAGGCCGGGTTAGAGTAGAGTATTAGAGCAGAACCAGGTCCTTAGAATCTTAGGTCAACATCTGGTAGAAAGTCTTCCCAGGACAGTCAAAAGCCAAAGAAGTCCATCAAACGCATTTCGGCCGGGCTAGAGTAGAGTATTAGAGCAGAACCAGGTCCTTAGAATCTTAGGTCATCATCTTGTAGAAAGTCTTCCCAGAACAGTCAAAAGCCAAAGAAGGCCATCAAATGCATTTAGACCGGAGATTAGAGCAGAACCAGGTCCTTAGAATCTTAGGTCAACATCTTGTAGAAAGTCTTCGCAGAACAGTCAAAAGCCAAAGAAGGCCATCAAACCCTTTTAGGCCGGAGATTAGAGCAGAACCAGGTCCTTAGAATCTTAGGTCAACATCTTGTAAAAAGTCTTCCCAGAACAGTCAAAAGCCAAAGAAGTCCATCAAACGCATTTAGGCCGGACTAGAGTAGAGATTAGAGCAGAACCAGGTCCTATCTTAGGTCCACATCTTGCAGAAAGTCTTCTCAGCAGAACTGAGGCCCATTTCAGATGCAACTTCTGCAGATCTTGTGGTGTGATGAGAACCTCATAACACTAAATTAAGTCAAATGATATTCCCGTGGTTTTTCAAATCCCTTTAGGCATACAGTACACCAAATACGGATGCAGGAGGAAGAGCGACAGCCGCTTAGTGCACCGCAACTTCTGCGAAACCAGCAAGAAGCCCAAACCCATCCGTAAGCGTTGCAACGTTCAGGTGTGCAGCCAGCCAACGTAAGTGAGCCCCAACTTTGCTGGGACGAAGTCTTATGGAAATACTCAGAACCAACCAGGATGTGGGCTGTTTCCCTGAGCAGGTGGGTCGTGGACGAGTGGAGCCCGTGCAGCAAGACATGCGGGAAGCAGGGCTACCAGACCAGGGCGGTGCAGTGCATGCAGGCTCTGCACAATGGCACCCATCGGCCCATCCACAGCAAACACTGTACCGAGGACCGGCCGGAGCCGAGGAGGACCTGTAACCACACTGTGTGTCCCACACAATGGAGGATGGGGGCGTGGTCTCAGGTGAAGCAATAGACTTTTATAGGTTGGATAAATACTGTTAGAGTGCAAAAGGTCTTGAACTGAGCAGTACCGACTTCCGATTGACAGTTTTACGCTAAACCTTACGTACTTCCAGGGGACGATTTTCCAGTTGTAAAAACAGATATTATGATAGATTGGCCAAAAACTGTTTGTTAGAGTGCTGTGACTGCTAATGTGTTCACTACAAACTTTTCACGGGTGAGTCAAAAACCGTAGAACTGAACAGTACTGACTTGCGATTGAGAGTTTTCCACTGAAAAATCCATGTACCACTGGGTACCACAGCAGATTGGCAAATTGCTGATTTTTAGAGTGTTGATGGCAATAGTGCTGACTAGAAAGTCTTCCCGGATGAGTCAAATACTGTTGAACTGAACCTTACCAACTTGCAATGGACACTTTTCTGGTTGCAAAATCAAGTACTATGATAGAGTGGCCAAAAACTGTTTATTAGAGTGCTGTGACTGCTAGAGTGTTGACTACGAACTTTTCACGGGTGAGTCAAAAGATGATGAAGTGAACAGTACTGACTTGCCATTGACAGTTTTCCACTGAAAAATCCATGTACCATTAAGTACCATTAGGTACCACAGCAGATTGGCAAAATACTGATTTTTAGAGTGTTGATGGCTATAGTGCTGACTAGAAAGTCTTCCCGGATGAGTCAAAAACTGTTGAACTGAGCCTTACTAACTTGCAATGGTTCTGGTTCTGCTTCTGGTTGCAAAATCAAGTATTATGATCGATCAAAAACTGTTTATTAGAGTGCTGTGACTGCTAGAGTGTTGACAACAAATTTTTCACAGGACAGTCAAATTATCTGAACAGTACTGACTTGCGATTGAGTTTTCCACTGAAAAATCCATGTACCACTAGGTACCACTAGGTACCACCAGGTACCACAGCAGATTGTCAAAATACTGATTTTTAGAGTGTTAGTGCTGACTAGAAAGTCTTCTCGGATGAGTCAAAAACTGTTGAACCGAGCCTTACCAACTTGCAATGGAGACTTTTCCGGTTGCAAAATCAATTATTATGACAGATTAGCCAAAAACTGTTTGCTAGAGTGGTGACTAGCAACCTACCGTGTTTTGACATGAATCGTGACATTCTATGTATTTTTTGTGTGACACGGCAGTGCTCGGTTTCCTGCGGCGAAGGTATCCAGCAAAGGCAAGTGGTCTGCAAAGCTAGCGACAACACGGTGGGGGACTGCGAAGGAGACAAGCCCGAGACGGTCCTCATTTGCAAGCTGAGCTCTTGTCCAGGTAATTAAAGGAGGCACACTGAGCCTGATTGACACTGCATGACTTCACTGGCATGTTTTAATTTAGCGCTCCTCAGGAAAGAGAGAACATAATGGAGTTGATTAGAGAAGTGTTTGCTTCTGAGATAATTAGATGGGTAGTACAATAGGAATATTATTCAATCTTACATAAAGTACTTCTTACTGTGTAAAAGGAGCATACATGAAAAGTGTATTTTATTGCGTATATTATTTTTCTAACAAATACACGCTGTTATTAAACCCTAAAATGTCAGCGCGAATTTAAATTTGAATTGAAATACGACTGTATAAAGTTTTTACGTTTACTTATACTTTATTATTTTGCCTCGTGAGTGAAATCGTGCTAATTAAAACATTTGTTGGTAGTCATAAGGATAATCTAACAGGAAGTAGATGGCTTCCCTTCAAGAGGACCATGCTGCTTGAGGACAATTGATGCTATGCTAACTGCTAACTGCTAACATACTAAAGCGAAGATTTTTGCGACTTCAATATTAGAGTCACCAGGGTTCTCTAAGGCCTTACCGACTCTGGTTCAGGACCTTTTGGCTGGTGTGCAATCGAACGAGTAATTGAACTTGAGTGCAGATCAAATCAACTCCTAAAGTCCTTCGGATCTTAAGCAGTGAAAAGCTGTTGTAGGTGGTCTCGGACCACCGGTTGATTTGATTCCCATTCTCCAGTTCGATGGTTGTGTGTAACCAGAGACCCTAAGGTCCACTTGGTTCTTACTTAGAGAAAATGTAGCTTTCCCTTGTTGACATCCCTTGGGCACGCAAGGGACTCTATGGTCTGAGGCAGTGAAAAGCTGTTGTAGGTGGTCTCGGACCACCAGTTGATTTGATTCCCAATCTCCAGTTTGATTATTGTGTGTAACCGGTTTCCCTGGAGATCCTAAGGTCCACTTGGTTCTTACTTCGGGAAAATGTAGCTTTCCCTTGGTGACGTCCCGAGGGGATGCGAGGGAGTCTATGGTCTTACACAGTTCAAAGCAGTTCTCAATGGTCTTGGACCACCGGTTGATTTGATTCCCATTCTCCAGTTCGATGATTGTGTGTAACCAGAGATCCTAAGGTCCACTTGGTTCTTACTTAGAGAAAATGTAGCTTTCCCTTGGTGAAGTCCCAAGGGGACGCAAGGGACTCTTGAGTCTTATGCAGTGAAAAGCTGTTCTCGATGGTCTCGGACCACCGATTGATTTGATTCCCAATCTCCAGTTCGATTATTGTGTGTAACCGGTTGCTCTGGAGATCCGAAGGTCCCCTTGGTTCTCACCTAGAGAAAATGTAGGTTTCTCTTGGTGAAGTCCCAAGGGGACGCAAGGGACTCTATGGTTTTATGCAGTGAAAAGCTGTTCTCGATGGTCTCGGACCACCGATTAATTTGATTCCCATTCTCCAGTGCGATTATTGTGTGTAACCGGTTTCTCTGGAGATCCTAAGGTCCCCTTGGTTCTCACCTGACGTGACGTCCCTAGGGGACACAAGGGACTCGAGAGACTTATGCAGTGGAAAGCTGTTCTCGATGGTCTCGGACCAGTGGTTGTTTTGATCTGTATCTGATTACCGTGTGCATACTAGACCACAGGAACTGAACCTGAGTTGGATTCAAACCAAACCGAACCGATCTTATGTCATTCTGCAATCTCTAGCGACCATCCACAAGATGATGAAGGTGGGAACATAAATGGATCACTAAGGCGCAATCCGCGATTTTCCGATGATGAGGTGCCACGAGAACCAAATCCAGTCCTTGTTTGTTCAGACTCTTTTGGCACACTTTGACCAACGTTGCATTCCGCCTCTACAGGCCAACCAGCGTCCCAACTCAGCACGGACAACTCCACCGTTAAAGACGAAGCCTTGCACCAAAGACCTCCTAGCAACCCTGTGATTAAAGTCTCCTCAAGTAAGGCTTGCCAGAAAATCAATCAAGTTTTTTCAGTGCAGTTCCTCCTAATGTCGTCCCCCCTGCTCCCCCCAGATGAGGCATGTCAGGGCGATAAATCGATTTTCTGTCAAATGGAGGTTCTGGCTCGCTACTGTTCCATCCCTGGATATAATAAGCTTTGTTGCGAATCTTGCAACAAGAAACTGGCCAGTCCAGCTCCCACGTCAGAGGAACCCCAGACCTCCACACCTTCCCACTTGGCCTCCCTCCAGTCTCCTCAACCCACCGCCACCCGGAATCCATTACAAACCACTAAAACCGCCAACAGACGACCGCGCTCCACTACGACCAGGCCGTCGACCACCATAGCCTCGGCCTCCAGGGGCGGCGGCGACCTCTCCAGGGGTACCACCGTCGACACTCTTCTACCTCCGGCTCCGCCGACAGCCGATGCCTCCGAGGAGCGCAGGCCCGACAGCACTTTAGGCCCGTTCGCCGCCAAGTCAAAAAGGGACCATTTAGGATCCGAGAGGGACTCCTCTGCACGCAAAGCCGCGTAGCGATGACGCGCATCTCACGTTTCTCCAGTGAGCAGACGGGCGATTACCTCATCAGACCTCAGAAAGAGTGAGGCTCGAGTTCTGTCCTTCGGCGGAAAAAAAAAACGCAAAGGTGCTGTAAACCGAAAGCAAAAAATAATGTGATGACTGCGTCGCTTCCTTCCTGTTTGTTTCTGCGTACGCTTGTTGATGTTTTTCCTCCGCGAAGTGCATCAGAACTACTAGTGAACTTGTGTCGTGAACACGTGGGAGGTGCTAGCGGCGTCGACTGTGGAGGCTAGCATATGTCACGCAGGTCTTTTTCGAGAGTTCGATGCCAAATGCATGTTAATTTCCTTTGGTGGGGCCCGCCTAATTATACGAAAGATAACCGTTACTACTATCTATCGTTTTTGACCTTAAGTGATCTCAGAAGGTTATTATTTAAAGTGACAAATTTTAAAAATATGGTGCCGTAGGAATATTTTTATATGCTATTTGCCGACTTTTTGGACTTTTTAATGAGATATTTATCTTTGCGTATCGGAGCAAACTATGAAACTATGACTTTAAAATAATGAAGTTTTGCATGTGTTTGTATTATTTCTTAAAGATAATATTTAATTAAAAACGCAAGACAGCTAACCTTTCAGGAATCGAACCTATAGAAAGGAAAATAGTATGCAACACAGCGTCTGGCCTCCACAGTCATCATCCACGCAGGAAGTACCGTCTCGTTTTGGTTCCTGGTGCTTAATTTTTTGGTTTTCCGAATCCAATTTTGGAGATTTATATATTTTTTTTAAGCGAGCCACGTCCACCTTGGGTGGGTGAAAGATCACTTATGCTTTAAAACCAACAGTACGATATCTATTTTTCAGATAACAATGTATATAGTGTAAATTCCCTCCATTAGAAAAAAAATAATTAACAAGCAAAAATAATAATAATAATAATGATGATGATATGAGTGTGTGTATGTGCTTGCCTGTGTGTGTGTGTGTGTGTGTGT